>NW_005187648.1:452622-454381 GCF_000239375.1 Pundamilia nyererei | reverse complement strand
CTTGTTTGCAATGCTGTGCTTCAGCAAAGACCAACAGCCAGGTCGCCGGACTCGCCGCTCCTGTGTCAGCGCAGGCACACTTTGCTCCTCCCCCCTCTTGTGTTTAGATGCTGCGCCGTCACGTGACTTAGACGCTTTGGGTGTTGTTTACTTATATTTATATTTTCACCAGTTGTTGTGTTTGTTTTTGAGGATTTTAATTGTAATTTTAGTATTATAGTTTCTCAACAGTACTTGTTTGTTTTCATTTGTTTCCTGGTTTGCGGCACTTTTTATTTAACATGTTTCTAAAAAAAATGATAATAAAACATTTTCTATTTAATTATAAACTTTGTGCTAATTATGTCCTGGGTTTTAACTATTTAAATTAATTTAATTAATTGAGATTTAGCAATTCAATGAGCATCCACTTTATTTATTGAAAAGTATCGGTATCGATTTCAGTATCAGCGATCTGGCCCGTGTTCACTTGGTATCGGATCGATACCGAAATATTCAGTATCGCACACAGCTATCGAAAGCTCCTGCTTCTTGCTCACGGTGGGAGGTGTTCTGGATCATGGCCCAAATACATCTCAAGTCTAGGAAATCTGAGCCCTAACCAAATGAAGCTAATGTTATGAACTTTGTGCCACTGTACTAGTCTGTCCTGAGTGCCAACACAGGCCAGCTGGGTAGGACTGACTGAACATGAAAACAGGAGCACAGCACAAAGTGTAATTACTGAAAATCTCTTTCAGTAATTATACCAAAGAAGTGTTTCTCCTTGAAGCCATTGTTAACAGCAGAGTATTCAGCACAGGAGACCTAACAAAGCACCAGCGAAGCTCCGCGACCCTCTGCTCCAAATATCACTGTGCACACCATCGTTACTAGTCTTTTCACTTCTTTATCGCAGCTGAGACGCTGTTTTTGTAGACATATTCTGTATTTATGTGTGCGCTGTGGGCGTTCCCTGTGTACTTGTGTCATGTGTACTGTACATGTGTCCGTGTTGTCTAGGTCCTCGCTGCCCTTCCATCCAGATCGATGCTGCAGATTTGATCAAGCCTGTTGGGCTGCATGTGGAATGCCAACATTGTCATCAGGCACAGTAGGAACCAAATGGTGGTATCAGTGGGATTGATCCGGTCGACTCCACTGCTAGCACCCAATCCCGCAATCACAAGCCCCTCGAATCGAAGGCAATGATCCTCAGCTGGGACCCCCTGCTGGGAGGGAAGGAGGAGGAGGGCGCCGGTGGGCCTCGGTAATAGCAGAGGCAGGAGTGGGGTGAGGATGAGCATGGGAGGAGCAGAATCTTTAGCAGCCTGAAAATATCAAAGAAATCCAGGAAGGAGCTGCAAATGTTGGAGGAACAAGTTGGGAGTGGGCGGCACACTGTGTCCATTTGGGTCTTTGCCTGCTCCCAGCTGAGAGGAGATCAGATGCTGTCTTTGATATTTGTGTCCCAGTCGGACACAGAGACGGATTTATTATTACACCAGTTCATGTACCAGGATTCAAAGAACCACATCGTCCTGTGATTGTTGTGGGATTATAATTAAAGCGGCTTTAAAGCAAGAAAATTAGTTTTCCATAGAGCACTTTGGGCGCTGCGATAAATTTACTGCTACATCACTGTCTGGTTTGCTTCCTTAAGGCTATTAATAACTACTCACGTTGCACTTATTATTTAATCAAACTCTTCCTTTCTTTGTAACACTGTGTGTGTGTGTGTGTGTGTGTGTGTGTGTGTGTGTGTGTGTGTGTGTGTGTG
>NW_005187648.1:441611-452602 GCF_000239375.1 Pundamilia nyererei | reverse complement strand
GAGAGATGCTATATATCTGTCCATCTGGGTGTTCTGTTAGCCTTTTGTGTATTTCTGTGCTATATACTCACCCAGTGATTGTGTGTCTGTAGGTGTGTGTGTGTGTCTGTGCACAGGTCACGAACATAAAGTCCTGCAACCTTCCTAGTCACCATCCTAAAGCCTCTCCTTTCCTTGTCCTTCCACAGTGTTGAGAGGTCACAAAATCAGTGAATGTCAGATAGATGTACTGACGTTTGAATCATTTGTGGGTCTTCGTATGCTGTAAACATGTATAGCTGTGTGTGCACATCCCATTACGTCCTAATATGTATCTAACAATACACGACTACAAACTGTGAGTGTGTGTGTGTGTGTGTGCACGAGTGTGTGTTCTGTGGCCAGCAGGACCAGATTTTGACCTGTGACCCTCCCTGCAGGTCTGGACCTGGATTAAAGGCCTAATCTCTTACCTGTCACTTTACACACCACTGCACATGTCTATAAAGGCTCTGGCGGCCAGGACACAAACCCCCACGCATGCATGCACACATATAAACGTGCACAAAAACCCACATTTTTAAATCCATGCACACACAAATGCTATATACACAGACAATATTTCAAAAGTACATTTTTAAAAATCGCTGCAAAAAAACAGCCTGCGAGTGCAGGGCGATGCACACGGACACGTCTTACCCAGTGTGTACAGCGGCATCCCGCTGAGCTGAACATGCTGAAGGTGCAGCACTGTGAGCCGGCTGCTCCGTAGCGCTTTAGACAGAGCCTGGACAGGATAGTCGACCAAGGCCACATTGCAGACATCCAGTCTGTAGAGACACACACTCTGAAACACACACACAGTGCAGACAGAGTGAATACAGACAACTGCAGAAAAAAGACTCGTCAGAATGTCTGATCTGACCAAGAGTAGAAAAGAAGAGAAGGGGAGGATGAATATTGAAAGAAAGAGCTTCACCAGCGACTGTCAAACACTCAGACCTGTGGAAAGACAAGTGGAGAAGGTGCTTCTAAGGACTCGCACTCGAACAGTGGACTGACCTGTCTGTCCTCCCTGACATCAAACACTGGGAAAAAACCCGGAGAAAGAACAACCCTGAGTGACAGGGAGGTTAGGTCCATGCTGCTGGAGGATATGGAGAGCTGTTGGGGCAGATGTGGGTGTCTCGGCCAAGGTTATCAAAGTAGATCTCAAAAATGAGAAAAGGTTAAATTTTCATAAGTTATTCAAAAAGCTAAACATTTTCATTACATAGAAAATGATTTTTTACTTTTTACATTTTGGTGATTATGATTTGTAGTTCATGAAAATCTCAACTTATCAGGAAAGTTCATTTCTAGTTTGAGTCTAGTTCAGTACACGCAACCACAATCATGGGGAAGCCTGCTGACCTGTCACTAGACGATAATTGACACCCTCTGTAAGGTAAACCACCAAAGGTCATTGCTGAAAAGGCCGGCTGCTCACTGAGTGCTGTTTGGAAAACTGCTAACGGAAAGTTGATTGGAAGGAAAACTGAACAAGCAACAATAAATGTTCATTGAAACCACTGGAGGGCTTCACAAAGAGTGGACCAAGGCTGGTCCCCACACAGACCCCGAGATGAAAGCCCTGATATTAAAACTAAAAGTGAAACTATAAATAATTATTAAGTCATAATTGTAGCAAAATGAACCAAACACTTACAACAAAGCTAATGCAGAGATATGTTAACCCTTCCACAGCATGTCTTTATCCTGTCTTCCTTCTCTCGCCCCAGCCAATCACAGCAGATGGCCCCGCCCCTCCCTGAGCCTGGTTCTGGGGGAGGGGCGTTTCTTCCCTTTTAACAGGAAGGTTTCTTCCTGTTAAAAGGGAGTTTTTCCTTCCCACTGTCACCAAAGTGCTGCTCATAGGGCGTCATGTGATTGTTGGGTTTTTCTCTGTATGTGTTATTGCAGGGTCGACCTTACAATATAAATAAAACTGTGTAAATAAAACTGAATTGAACTGTTGCTTCCCGTGCTCGTCATATTTTCAGTTTTTTGCCTTCATTTCATTTGAATTCTAACACTTCACAAAACTATAAATATTTATACTGTTGTGACATTTACCATAGTCAGTGAGATCCACTGTTATTGCTACAACATGTGCCAGAGCTCTTACCAAGCCGTGGGTTAAAATGCAGCAGCACCAAAGAAGCTTCGACAGTCCTTTGGTCTTTACGTGGACTCAAAGTCAAATTTCTCCTTCTGTCCCTCCCTGATGATATTAATCTAACAGTCACTTAACCCTCAGAGCTAACGAGCTATGCCTGCTAATGCTAGTTGTGATAATCCAGCGTTTGTGTTGATGTTCATAGCAGAACTTCTCACCCGGTTTGCTCTGCCCTGCATCTTCAGTCCCGGTAATGTGCCACAAACTCACTTTGCAGGATGTACATTATCCCTGGGAGATAGCCTACATGAAAAGATTGCTATTCCACTGCGTCAGCCAACCTGCTTTATCAAATGAGCGAGGGCCCTCCAACTCGATGTTCCCATACTGCTGTTGTCAGAAATGTCAAGATGTGTTGTAGATTCATAGTACAAAATCATATCCAACAAGGACGATGCTCCCTGGAATAGAAAAAAAAAGCAGAGGGAAAAAAATAAAGAAAGCAAGGCCCCAAATTTGACAGGAATGTTATGAAGTTTCTTTGGAAGGAAAAAAATAGCCTCTAATCTGATACAAGGGAAGGCCTGAATATGAAACTGTATTGCAACTGGAAGATGAAGATGAGCAAAATAAGTTTTGCTCATAAAACTCACATTTTCTTCCAGTTGGGCTGCCTGCAGATTGATGAAATCAAAGTGCAGCGATTTCAGGACGACTTCCAGAGCTTCACAGGAGCGGTGGTCTAATCGCTCACCTTGATGGAGGCAAGCAATCAAAGGGAAGATAATTGGGAGGCTGTTTGCTAACAGGCAGAATTGCACTACTCTAAATGTGCTTTATCCTTTTTTTCTGAAATGAACATTTCAGCAAAAATCACGACAAAACAACTTCCCTTATAAGCAAAGTTTATCTGTGTGTGTGTGTTTTCTTTTAATAAAGTTCTGAGAGTTAATCAGAAACACAGAAAGAGAAATAATGACAGCTCCAGTTTTTCATGATTGGACTTCCAAGATGTGAATGTTGGAGGGTCCATTGATTACTGTCTGCCTGCAAACCATCGTAATCAATAACACAGCACCTCAACTTCTGAAGCTGCTAAATGTAGTCTGATTACTTTACCTGCACACTGAATGTGAAATAACAGTTTAATGGTATATAATAGCAAAATACATATAACAATGTCTAAACTGGCAACTTATCCTCTGTGCCAGAACCCAGTGGTGAATTACAACTAATACATTTAATTATGTTTTTATAATTTACTTGAGGAAGTCACGTTGATGCCACTTTATACTCATAACATCACACAGAGAAGTATGTTTTGTTCAAACGTCAATCATACTGACATATCGTAATAATGACGTTCAAATTATTCCTATTTTGTTCATATACCACAACTACAAACCAGTAGTCATCTCCAGAAGCTTCGTGTAATAGAAACCACACAATCAAATGATATCATAAAACTGGTGCAACATAAAAACTGCCCAATGTGTAACAGACTCAGTGATGGGCACACCTCTGCAGGAAATGGTGCTATAAACATGCAACAGCAGAATGTGGTTTGTTTTGTGTAAATTAAATCCAAATTCACATTTTAGCTGCAGTGTTAATATGTAGTTGTCATTCATTGCTCCTGTCCGTGTAAAACTTCAGAACTCATTTATTTTATTTTGGTAAAATACTCAACATGACTTAATTAATACCATGTTCCATCTGTCGTGTTTTGTTTGTGGGCAGAGGAGATGCAATGCAAAACATGTTTAATGCTAATTTAAAATGCTGAGGCATGTAAAACGACTGATAAAACTGATAACATGCTACTATTCCAGTTAGAGAGGTTATACGCAACATGTTAGAACCAAGGTGAGTAGGCACACGAGTCAGTACATGAGCACAGCTCATAAACGGTACTGGAGATAACACCAGAGAGCCAAAACACCAGTAACTGGTTGATACAGCTGCACACGAGACGGTAACACTAGGGACAGCAACTGGACAGCCTACGAGTCAGTTTCCTGCACGCTGATAATGTTCACCAGGAACCCAAAGGGAACGTAGAAGAAAACACTGCAGGCCAACTCCCAAAGTTACCATCAGGTGTTCTTCACAGGCCTCAACCTCTTAATCCAGCTTATCATTAGGAGCAGATACAGGACAGATTCCACAGTGGAGCGAACGCAAGCCACCTCCTGTGCATGCATAAAGCTGCATGCATGACACTGACTCACTAATCTACCTCACTCAGATCTACAGAGAAGAGTGGATGTGAAGTCAAATGGTTACAAAGGTGATGCAGAGACATGGAGCTGCAACGAGGCATAATATTAGATTTATAAAACAACTACATGGACAAAAGGTCAGCAGGACTTTAATAGAAGGCAGCCACAGCCAAAAACCTGCAGAAGGTAAGCAGGACTAATGAGCTGGTCTTAGTGGCTAGAAAAGGCCTAGTTGCAGACTATGCAAAGGTGCCTGGAGACTATCCAACACATAGTAGAAGGTTTAAGTTGGGACTGCGTACACTGAGAGGTACAACCATGTGGCAGGGATAGTGTACAGGAAAATCTGTGCATGGCATGGACTACAAGTCCCCAAGTCCCGATGGGAGACACCAAACTTCTACATATATTTTTTATTGGAACCTTTGAGGAACCAAAGAAATATAAAAAACCGTGTAAAGTTAAAAAGTGGGGACATGAGTCAGAAAGTGTCTAGTACAGTTAGAGCTTGGTATAAGAATGAACCCACCTTGTACCAGTATAAGCTCATGCTGCTGGTGTAATGCTATGGGGGATATTTTCTTGGCACATTCTTGGACCCCTGATACTTCAGCTGAAACATTGCTTATAATCACAGCCTTACTGAGTTTGCTGCTGACATGTCAATATGGACAACATATTATTGTTTACGTTACGTGAATTTCTACAATGGCGGATAAAATACTGTTGCTGTTGATCTGACCATCTGCAGTTTCTACACAGACACACACAGAAGCTGTGTCCCAAAGCGTCGGCTGCATCCTCCCAGGGTGCATCTGTAGACCGATTACGTCACAGCAACGCGATGAAGGCTGTCCCAATTCGTAGACTCCTCCGAATCTGGCGAACAAACGCGTCCTCCTTTTCACCAGATTTGGAGGATGGAGGTCCTTCGTGTCCCACCATTTCCCAGAATTCATAGCGCGGCTCAGCCCATTCCAGTTTCCAACAATGGCGGCAGCTACTAAGTTTTAATATTACTCTTATTCCTCTTTCTGGGTCACAAAATAAAGTTTTAACATATTTCCAGGCAAGAATGTAGCTGTAAACCTCAAATATCTGCTCGGTTTATCAAGATATCGCATATTTGCAAAAGTGCTCCGACGTTTTCGGAGACGTCTGTCCACCCGCTCGTCCACCCGGGTCAATAACAGCGGACTCCCGGCTTCATTGTCTTCAAACCCCCTGCGCTCTTTCACTACTCGGGTTAAACATGATATATAAGTCACTCTGATAACTTTTATTATTGTTACTGTTGGGCTTTTTTCAGTGTTTTATTTGTTCCTGAGTAAATCGGTTTGGCTGAGATTAAAGTTATTAGATTAGATTAGATAAAACTTTATCAATCCTCCGGGGTTTTCACACAGCTGAATAAACGTCAAACAGAAAACTGATTAAACAGAAGTGTGAGACGGTCGAGAGTTTACTCCACTGTCCTGTAATATTTTAGTTAGCAAGGAGCAGACGGCCGAGTTTGTTAAACTCCACCGAGACAGCGGTGACGCAGATCTGAAGGCAAGACCGTCCCATTTCACAGCCTCGCACTTCTGGTCTTCTCGGTCTTCGGAGGACCCGGCCCACGTAGACCACGAAGGCCGGGTCCTCTGAAGGATGCAGCCGACGTTTTGGGACACAGCTAGTTACTGCGATAGATGACATCAGCTAAGTAGCCAACTATCACAGATGTTTTAAGGCTGTCAAAGCCCTCATTACACACTTTATAGAGTTCTCTCACACAGGCATGAACATTTTCACTTTTCTCTCGTTTAAACTCTCAAAGTTCAAACTTTCGTAGAAAAATAAGTCCACTGTTACAGAATGAAACCAAAGGCAGGTGACAACGTTTCGTCGACATTGTTGAGTTTGTTGGGGAGAAACTTACAAACACACAGTGCAGCACTTCAGAGTCACACTGCTAGGATCGAAGATTAGTTTAAATTTGACAAGCTGAACGCACTCTGTACTGTACAGGAGACACGGCTTGACAATGATCTACAGCCAATCAGGACGCAGAACACAATGCGCAGTAAAAACCACGTTATAGCGAGGGACCGCTGTACACGTGGCTGGGATTTTAGTTTTAAATGAAAACATAACATCTCTGCTTTGCATTCATAGCCTTAGCATGTGTGATTTAGCTGATCTCAGGTCAGTCATTAATTCCACTTACAATATCAATGAATTAATACAGATACCACATTTTACACTGAAATATGAAATATGAGGGTTCGCATTTAGAAAAGTGCTTTTCTGATTTTTGTCACTAATCCCTGTTTCTTAGTGTTTGTTGGGATTATCGAGGCCCAAATTCAATACAGTTCAAGAAAGCAGGCAAATACAGCTCACTAAGAACACGTCTCCATCAGTTCAAACCTGATGAACTGCTCCACTGTTACTGTGTCGCTGCAGGTTTCAGCACGGTGTCATGTGTAACTGCAGCACGTGTTGTCAAATTAATAAAGGTATTTTCTTACTTTTCAGAGCGTTGAGCTCTTTAGGCCATTGTAGGGTTTGATGTTACCACTTTGCAATCTGATTACTGTAGGAAGTCACTCCAGCCTGCTCAGAAGTCACACTCCACATTAAGCTGTGACTGATCAGGCAAATTCATGTGACTTTTAAGACTCTTAGTCTCTCCCCCTTTGCTCTATCTCCTGGGTTCATTCTTATCTCCCTGGCCAAGAAGGGGAAACGATAATTACTATCATAATTATTTCCAAAATGATTTTTCCCCTCTGTTTTAACAATAATCACCTAACTGAGCGATGGCAGAGGGCGTGTGGGGTTGAAGGGAGAGCCATCTGAAATCCCATTTTTTCTAATCCGCCCTGCGTCGGAAAGATAATAAGGCAGCAGCACCCGCAGTCAGATGTCATCAGTGCGTGACGACAGTGACGCCCATCATGGCATCACACACAAGTTTACACTGCTGCTGTATGCAGATGTGGCTCCCGCTCTCCATATTAGCACGTTTAAAGACCTCTAACAGGAGAAGAGCGTCCAGCTTGGATTTAAAACTTCAGCCAGTTATATGCAGTCAAATCACCGGCCGACAGACTGAGGGGAGACTGGATTAGTTTCATTCAGAGCTAAACTGTACTTTAATCAGCAGGACTAGATTGTGTTTGAATTCAGTTGATGATAACGATTTGATATTTGTGTCAGGTTAAGTCAAGCTTAGCCTCTCCACCAGGAAACAGACAACCCAGCCACGGTTAGGGTTTAGTTAACATCCATTTATTTCATCCTTGTCTGTTTGTTCCCACAGTGTCAGCATATAAACTGCACTGCAAAGCGGTTTGGGTTCAAGGCTAAGATGTGAACCAGGATTTACGTCTGTTATTATAAATCAAATGCTATATTTAGCATTATTTCAGGATAACAGCATTAAGATCACGAGCAGGGTTTGGAGGACTGTCAGCTCTACCTTGGTGCTACAAGCAAAGCTTGGAGACCAGATCAGGTGAACATTTTAACCAGCGCACCAGGATTTAGGCTCAGTTGCATTTTGTCGCCGTGCTGAAAAGTATTTGAGAAACAGGAAGCTGCTGTCTTTAACATGCACTCTCTGTATGTTGGCCATCATTTGGAGTCTGAATCACAGGCTGATACTGGCTCTTTGGTATCTGTGTGTCTCTGCATTTCTGATGGAAAGGTAAAAAGTGAAGAAGAGAGGAGAGAAACATGCTTCAACCTGCAGAGTGCTCTGCAGCTCGCCTGTTAGCGTCACGTGTGTGGGAAGATCAGAAATATAGAAACCAGCCAATCGGAGCTAAGTCGCACAGCATGTAAATGACTGCACATATCAGACCTTAGGCTAACCTGTTTATAGTTTGTGTGTCTGGAAAAACTGTTGGCTGGTTTCTAGCTAACAGATTTGGTGTACACAGGATCAGATGTGTGACTAACCATAGTGCTTCTAACATGAGCAAACCAGCCTAACCCTACCCCTGACCCTAAACATGCACACCAGCGGGCTCTGAGTTACACATCAGCTCTGTTTAGTGTTTCAATCTGATGTTGGTTTGAAAACCATATAAAACTAATCTCAGCTTCTGGTAAACTGGATTGTTTGGTCAGCAGATTGCAGAAATGCATTTGTGTGTGTAAACATTACAAAATGACTGGGTGCAGCATGCAGTCACAGTCATGCTTAATAATGACAGAGTGAGGGCTCATCTTACCTTTGAGATCCAGACACTCCAAGCTGCCACCTACATGCACGCCCTGCTGACAGACACAGAGGAAGAAGCTGGAGACGTGACAAAGAATGCGCGCACACACACACACACACACACACACACACACACACACACACACACACCCTCCACCCTCCCCGGCCTTTTTCCGTACGGCCTCGCCATCCACGCCACGCTGTGCTGGCGTGATCGGGGAGCTTATTGGATGCCACAGTATGAATTATGAATTTCACACAGTTTACCGCCACCGTTGATGGTGACACAGCGTCCTAATTAACCAGTGTATAATAATTAGAAACAGCTGGTCATCAGTTGATGTGTTCATTTTCAGAGCCAGTGTTCCACATACATCTAATTTGACTGCATCAATCACTGGAGGTGGCAGATTTGTGCAGCGAGTGGAAAACACACTTTTTTATTTTTGCCTTGACAAGCAAAACAAGGAACAGGAACAGCGACTGTGGATTGATGAACATCGCTTACAGGAGGTCGTTCAGGGTAATGTGTACCTCAGGTCTCTGTTGTTTCAAAGACCAGAGATGGTTTGTATCAGTCTGGTTGTTTTCTGGCAGATATCTCACCTTCTTTTGTTTATTTTTGCTTTAAAAATGTCTCATTTCGGCAAAATGAATATCTGCAAAAAATATTACATAGTGGAGGCTTTAATGATGGCCCCACATCCACCAGGGGGCCCCAAACGTGAGCAAATTAAAAATGTGCATCGTCTTTGGTCCCCTCAGCTCATTTGTGCTGTTAACTGGAAGGAGGCTGCACAGAGCCCAGCGTTTAGCTGATTTTCATCAACAAAAAGCAAATTGCAGTGCGGGGTGCCCAGTTGTGCTCAAGGCCCCGTAAAGCCTTGCCCAGCCCCTGTCACCTCTCTCTACCCACGTGTCAGTCAAAGGCTTCCTGACTAACCCCCCCTCTCTGCGTCGACTCCTCTCTGCTGGCTCGCTGAATTGCCACCTTCTTCTCTTTTCCAAGCGGCGCCTCGTTTCCTTTCTCGTTGCTAAATACGATTCATTGTTCAAAGAGACACGTGGAGCACAAAAGGACTTGGAAGGCTTTCCTCGCTCGCCTCTACTGCCGCACAGAAGAGAGCAAGGCGGGAGACAAAGGACGCCAGCCATAATGTGCTCCCGTTGAAGGAATTAGGCAGATCAATGGGACATGAACGGCGCTGTTTGTGTGTGCGAGAGGCTGGTGTGTAATTGTAGAGGTGGCTGAATTTATCCCTGGAATTATCTTAACTGAGACGCTCACACTCGAGAACAAACGTGTTTACAGACACATACATACTAATGTTACACACACATGTATGTGCTGCACGTGCTGTTCAGGTAGAAGAGCATCTTACTGAGCCAGACGTGCCTGAGTTGTAGCATCATATATATATATTAGAAACACCAAACCAACAGGATTCGTGGGCGTGTTTGACATTTTTCTCAAGCGCTTTTATCCATTTTAAGCATCTTGTTTTTTGGACAACGATTAGGGTCCTTTGATAATATTAAAAGAATAAAATGACCCCTCCCCCATCACTCACATGTTGGTTGTTTTTTTTTGCTGCCTGCAGCCAACAATAAAGGTAAAAAGCATCAAGACAAAATCTGAGAAAGAAAAAACCGGCAGCTACAGAGTCCACATGCTGTGTGCTTCTTTATGCATGAGCCAAAACATCTGGATTCTTATGTATTCGTATGTTACTGTCTCCTATTTCCGTCTTTCACCTTAAACTTGGATGACAGGTTATAAAGCTTGTTCTATAAAAACTGCAGCTACTTACAGCTGCTCCTTTTCACTGATTTGTTTGATGTTTTTGAGCTTTTTTTAAATAAAACTGTTATGTACATTAAGTCACTTTAAATATGAGTGTTTGCTATAGTCTGGACTTCAATATTCCAGACTGCAGAGCTGCTATAATAATGATATTATTCAAATATTCTTCCATGCTCTATCACACTAGCATGCTCTGTTTGTGCTCACAGCTCTGGTTGCTTTGATTTACAGAAACACTTGTTATTGACCATCGCCGTGGCAGCAGAGACTGGAGTGTGATTGGCTCTGCTCATCGAAGGATTATTAAAAATTTCAGGGGGGGGTATTTGCTACAGGTTTTATACGCATCGTAATAAATAATGAACACTACTGCAATGTTTGTGCATTTACACGAGCCTGAAAATAGTGAAAGCCAGGCCGAGGCCGAGCTCGTTTAACCCCAGACTGGTTAATCCTGTCTCAGATCTGATTGGTGGATTCTTCTCTCCCTACCAGTCACCATCTAAACCCACTCCATGAGCGATCCCAGCACGTCGCCGCTGACGGCTCACTCAGGTTATCAGGCTGGTCGTTATTCTTTATCATTTGCATTTATATGAAAATAAATAGTTTTTT
>NW_005187648.1:438932-440167 GCF_000239375.1 Pundamilia nyererei | reverse complement strand
CACTCACACATCTCTGGTGCTCTCGCTGCTCTCAGGTCCACAGCCACCTCTCCAAATATCACACACACTCTGAGCTGTTCTTCTTCTCAGCGCCTTTAATTAAGCTGCACAGATATAAATAAATACATATGTACTTGTGTGTATTTTTAACATGTATTCCTGAGCTTTGAGGGGTTAAACTCACCCCCACATTTTCCTTTCAGCATGTTTCCTGCAATAAAGGATAAATTATTTAAAATAACACGACCTTTTATCTCACACCCTTTGAAGGCAGCAAATTAAAAATGTAAATTGGGAACTAATTAATATGCAAATGTATTCATTCGCTGTTAACAATTAGCAATTAAAGCTGCAGTGTCTAGAAAGAGCACAGACAAAATTAGTAACTTCATTTATCATTTAAAAAAACCCAGAGATCTAAAAACGTACATAAAATTCTAATTGACTTCCACAGTATTTCCCTGGGTTGTTGCCTTTGTTCATGCACAGGCATTCTGAAATACATGATAGCGTGCGATTAGTGACTTAATTAATGCCATTTTGTGTCAAATATACTGTCCTGTTAAATGGCTGATGTCAAAAATAATGTACACATCGGTGTGTGTGTGTGTGTGTGTGTGTGTGTGTGTGTGTGTGTGTATGTGTGACACGTCAGTGCTCAGCGCTCTGATCTGTGCCGTTTGGTGTTCGTTTAACTCTCAGCTGAATTTTCAGGCTCACTTCGTTTCACACGACGTGACGATATCAGCTCGCTGCCATCTTCTTTGCATCTTGGAAAATACAGTGGGGCGCAGATGGATTTCAGACGAGGGGATGGGTCAGATAAAAAGTGGACAGTTGGAAAATATTTGTGAATCCTGGAAATGTGTCGGAAGGAAGCCTTTATCGAGGGATTCTGGGAGCTGGGAAAAACCTGAGCCCATTGAGTCGATTCAGTGACATTTTGCTGTTAAACGAAACATAAATCTACAAAACACACACACAAAGACTTGGCCATAGAGATGTGGGCTGAAAACAAGAAACTGGATATGTAAATATATATAAACTTGTGCAGATGTGTGACACACCAGGAGTGAAACGCTGACCTGGAGAAACGACCACAGGTGTGTTTATCTTCATGTATATTCCCTCTGTGCTGGAAACCCTGACACTGTGTCAGTGGGCAGAAAGACGAGACTCCAGGTACAAAAACCAAAATGTCCTTCACTTGTTCAGCAGACAGGGTCATCATCAAA
>NW_005187648.1:425766-432195 GCF_000239375.1 Pundamilia nyererei | reverse complement strand
CAGCACCACCACCGTCTGTAGCTAATGAATTCATGCACCGACTGCATCGGTTCCTGAGTCGATTCCTGAGGTCTTGTTCTACTTTAAATCACTGCAGTGGATTCACAGTCAGGACTGTGCCTTCCTAATTACACTGAGTGAACGACACATCCGACACTTGGGTTTGTACAGTGAAATCTGACAGTTTGTTCTTGTTTACCACTCCGACAGCAGTACTGCTTTATCCACTTAGAGCATTTCAAAGGAGCACGCAGGCCCCGAGGGTGCAATAAAAAAGGCTTTAAATAGTCTTCAGCGCTGGTCCTCGGGGAATCGCCTCTCGCCTTAAAAGACCTAATTTAATAAATTTGCTCTTTAGGCATTTGTCTTTTCCATTTGCATCGTCTGATTATGGATTCGTTCGCACGCAGCCTTTTGGTCTAAATATTGCCCCTCTTAGCTAATGCTTAGCCATACATATTTTATTATTTGAGGAGGACCACCTACATTCGTTTCTATTGCAGCCCGCTTCATTAGCACCTCAGAGATAATACGGCGGCTGTATGCTTAACGTAAGCGCTACTAAGTCTCTAATTTTCCACAAATAATTCCCCTTGATCTCGAGTGAAATTTGTGCCGGGGGGCTGGGTGGGTGGAGAGCAGCGTGCTTTAACATGGCTTGGTCCAAGTAAAGTGAGTATGTACATAAAATGAATTATAAATGGCACACTGTGTTTCAAGTGTGGCTGCGACAGAAAGTCAGACTTTATCTCACTGAAGGCAGAGAGGAGCGTCGCTGAGAAAGGAAATACTTTTACTGCCTGCGTGAGCGACTGTGATGTGTGTGTGCACGATGATGTGCATGCAGATGTTTTTGCATTTTTAATATTTAGTCACGGACGATCTGATATCCTCGTGTTGGCGTTGTTCCCACATCATCATAATTAATGTTTTTCCAGGGTCCACATTACAAGTGACCAATCACCTTCTTGTGACGTCATACTTCTGGGACTTCGAAAAATACCCGCCTTCGAAAACAAATGTTCTTCGAGAAACCGCCTTTTGTCCGCCGATCCAGCAATTTGAATTCCACTCAAGATACTTTTCTTTAATAAACAGTAAGCATTATACATATATTTTCCTTGAAATGGCTGAAATGGATAGCTGTTTGTTTGCTAGTGATAGGCTACTTGCGAACCAGTGTTCTCCAGACAGAGAATTGCGTGTCAATGTATTATGATATATAATAAATGTACAGGTGAATATAGCTGTCATAAAAATGCTGTCAGGCAAAATTGCAGTAGCTTCCCTGATCATTTTACAAACATAAGTGAAGAGAATTTGAACTAAAAGGCCTAGACCAATGGTTGTGTGCTGAATCTATGAATCAAAATATCACCTGGAAACATAATTAACTGCTCCATAGCTGTGAAACTGGACATGAGTTCTTGATTCTATGGAGATTAACAGTAATCCAGAAATTTACAAATTTGTCCTGGGCCACTGTGTAATTGATGTCCCAGGGATAACATTAACACGGTGTCCCTGCAATTTTGCCTGACCCAACCCCCGGGCCACGAAACACCAAAAAAGTTGGGGAACGCTGGTCTAGAGAACACTGGTTAGCTAATGCTGTCGTCAAGTAGCCTATCACTAGCAAACAGACACCAAGCCAAGTGAGGAACATATGTATAATGCTTACGGTTTAAAAAGTATCCTAAAAGGACTTCAAATTCGGCGGACAGGCGGCGGTTTCTCGCAAGTGAAGTGGAGCGCTGGATTGACAGACAGAGGCGGGCACAAGTGAAGAAAATGTGTTTTAAGGTGGGTATTTCGAAGTCGCAGGAGTATGACGGCACAAGAAGGTGATTGGTCACTTGCGATGTTGAACTGGGAACAACATTTATTATGATGATGTGGGAACAACGCCAACACGAGGATATCAGATCGTCCTTTAGTCAGAATGAGACGTATTCAAAAATCATAATGGCAACAAGATAAACCGAGTCAGTGTGAACGTCTTGATTGCAGACGGCTCTCACACACAGCGCCGAGCTTCTGACCAAACGCTTCCTAACAAGTGTTATAAGAGTGAGCAGCGCACACATGACCTGGTCACGTACTTATTAAAAACTGAAAACACAAATAAAAGCTCTGAACACGGAGCGTTACTGTACAGTGGGTCCAGAAGCTGCATTAGCTCTGCTGCTAGCAGTCGCTGCTAGCAGTCGCTGCTGCCCGATGCCGACTCCACACAGAGGTAAATGTAATAGGCCGCTTACATGATTGGCCCAGTGTCGTCATCACCTGACCCGTGTCTGATCCAGGATTGGATATGTGAGTCACACAATACTAGCAGCAGCCAGTGCCAGTGCGTTTCACAAATGTGACCTCTGACCTTGAGTTCAGACTCAAACTCTCTTTCAGTAGCTGCATCTGTGAATTTTGAATGTAGCCTAATTCTCGAGTTCTGGGATTTTGAAAAACCTTGACCCCTGACCTTGAAGACGAGGTGACTGACATTTAAACTTCTCCCAGACTTTTGCACCTGTGGTGTTCATTTGAAAATCCCAGGTGAGCGACCTCTGACCTTTAAGTCACTGAGATTCGAACTCATCTGAAAATTCTGATGGACGTACCTACGATGTCAGTTTTTAAATCGATGTTAACGCAAACTTGGGTTAGCATGCCGCGCACCTGCCAAAGCCAGCAGATTAGCAAACACTGCTTTCTGGATTCATTTAGAGCCTCTTTAATGATCTGAACAGCTGCTCCACACTAATGTTAGTGGGAGCTAATTTGATTATATCAGATCTGGACTTGGTGGAGTGCTTAACATCTTCATGTTGTAGAAAGATGCACTCTCACACCTTTAATGAATGACAGACATTATTCCAACAGGAGTCATCTTCGCTGAGAAAGAATATTTATTTCCTTATTGGAGATCATTTCGTCTTAAGTACGGCCCACTCCTCAAGCCGTCCCCTTCTTGCTGTGAGTCTGTCCAATCCTAACCTGAGTTTGTTTCCCAGCTTGTCGGTCATCTCGGTGCAAACTCCTCAGACTTCTCCCAAATGAACTCTTTTCTTTTGCTCCCTTTTCACCTGGAAACCGAGCTGCTGCTTCCATTGTCACTAAACATATGTGGGCTTGTGTTGCCATCCCTGCCGAGCAGGTCAGATCTGTGATGACGGTGACAGTTGAAAAAACTTTTAGAGGCTTTTTTTATTATTTGCATCAAATATCTACTCTTGGAACAGCCTCTCCTGGACAAATCGACATTCTTTTGAAATCTATGCCATGTGTAGATCATCTCCCCTGTAGGATGATTTATTTTTAATAATTTAGAGCTCTGTTCAAAACGTCTGCCAGACACAGCAGGAGGCTGAAGCTCTGGAAGCTCCTGAATCAGGAGTGTTTACTTTTTCCCTCTGACTGATGTTTTTTATTTCAATTATAGGAATTATTCTAAAAGAGGCCAATTTTATGTATTATATCTTTGAATACATAACCTTTATCAGTAGCAGTGTTTCAAAGAGGATTACACTGGTGGGATGTGCTGATGTTTTCCACGCTACTGTATTCCTGATAAGAGAGCGACGACAGGCTGATGTCAGGTTAGAAGTTAGTACTACAGGTACACTGCTGCTAAATGTGCATGAGGAGTGTGTTGTTGTCATTGTGTACTCGCACAGCACGCACAGTAACACAGGAGGCTGTCAGGGCCTGTCCTGTCGCACGGTTTAGTGTTACAGTAACAACATCATCAACACAAAACTGCTCTGTTTGAACTTCACAACACGGTGAAACAAACACTCCCTGCTGCCATGACACGGTGCATGCAACCAGTGTGCAAGCACACAGTCTCCACTGTCCAACCAAATCTCACAGTTCACTGGGGTTTCAAACGACCTCATTTCACAAAGGCATTTATGGGTCAAGCAGCTTTTCTCACAACAACAGGATCAAGTCTATTTCTTTCTAAATGTCAGCACTGAGTCACTGTCCAGTAAGAGTTTAAAGTTGGGTCAATGCTTATTACATCCCTGCTGAATTTATCTGCTAGCACACAACAAATAAACCGTCTCTACATTTTATGGCAGTTGGATTTTAATGGATCGATATCAACAAAAATCCAAAATAAAAACACGTAAAAGCGACCTCAGTAATTGTGAGTCCCTCGGACTGGCTGTGTCCATGTGGGCACACATGTGGGACTCCTTGGTCTCAGTGTTTTATGATACACACTTGTTCACAGGATCCATTTCTTCTGTTCCAACCTCTCCACCACCATGGACAAGAACCAACGAGCTGTTCGAACATCCAGACTGTAGACAAGGCTGTGATGGCCCACAGCAACAAGCTTACTGAGAATTATTTGGAAATGGAAATGGCATGCGGCCGCAGGATCTTCCTCATCAGGTGAAGATGATCATGAGAAAGGTGGCGGATGAGCCTAAAATGACTTGGTGGTCTGAAGGCAGTTGGACCACAGTCTTAAGCCAGTAAACATCTCAGTGTAATAAAACCATCTGGAGCCTTGGGCATGAACACAGCCGGCTGAGTTTGGAGGAACAGAAATGCCGAGCATGACCCAAACAGCACCGCTGCCCCCAGGAAAGCACAAAGGTCCAAACATTATTTCTGTTTCTCTGCAAAGGTTACAGGACAACCTCACACTGACGGGCCAGTGGACTTCCACTGAGATGGGTTGAGGATGATAACCGCCCACGACATATGACCAAGCCAACAAGGCTATGGCTACGTCACAGAGTAGCCTCGCCAGGATCCAGACCGACAGAAAATGTGTGGAGGGAGCTGAAGCTCCAAGTGGCAGCCAAGAAACCTGAAGGATTGTTTCTGTAAAATCCCTCCTGAGAGGTTCGTGTGCATATCTGTTGCCAACTACAAGAAAAGTCTTACAGCTGTGCATGTAAGGGTTTCTCCACCAAGTACTCACTCATACTTTGCTAGGGGACTAAATATTTACTTCATGTAATGACATGCAAATCCCATTTCTATAATTCTAACTGTTATGTAAAGCGTTTTTGGTTGATATTCTCTCTCCATCCACTAAAATGAAACTAGAAATGACAGCCTGTTCCCCCCACTGTGTGCTTCTAAGATGCCAGAGGTGCACTGTGGACCCGTCTATAACAGGCAAACTGCTTTTTCAAGAATTTCTAAAAATAGAAGAGAGGTTAGAGAGCGGTCTGTGATTAGCCACCACAGCAGGATCAAGTCATGGTTTAATTATTGCCACCTTAAAAACCTCTGGGATGGGATTTCTATCAGAATCATCACTGTTAGAATGACTGTTGGTACTGCACGTACTACTGTCAGTGTCTTTTCCTTCAGTATTAACTTAGACACGGGGCCGTACACTCTTTCTACCTGTGCACGTTTTATTTACAGGTGTTAATTACTTGCATTCATACTAGCTTGAGCTTCTAACCTGCTCTTAGCCTCTTGTTTAGAGTGGAGATGCTGTCAGTGCGCAGTAAGCCTGATTGAGGTTGATGGAACCGAATCATTTCAATTAAGCGCAGGACTTCAGTATGTGTGTGCACAGACTGAGCGTGATACGATGCTCTGACATCATACCTGAGAGTGCCTTTGTTTGGATAAAATGGCTGTGACAGCGTCTGAGGCTTGAACTGTACCAGGTCACAGTTGATATTGATCCTTTCTGCAGAGCCGACATATCATTGCATGCTACGCTTATTTTATCAGCAGAACTGCTGATGTTGCATAGAAGAACAAGGTTACACACGCTGCTTTTAAAGCAATATTTCACTTTGTTGGTTTAAGATACGCGGCTCTGTGGCCGAGCTTTGAATTCAGATGTTTTCTAATGTTGTTCAGGTACAAATATGTTCATACTGCAGGAACTGCCCTTGTTTCTGAAAACTACTCATTTTGTTTAATGCAGCCCACAGTTTTAACACACATTACAACATGTCCCTCACAGAGTTCGCTGTGAGGCTCATAAAGGAAAGAAACCACTGTAAATATGACTCCCCCTGGGCGGCTGACAACATAAACACATACAGGATGTATCACATCGCTCTGGACCAAAATAAGGACAAACGCTCACAGAGTCTCTCACCTTTGCAGCGTTTAGGAAATGATCACAAGTTCACCTCTGAATATTTCCACCACAGACATACGACCTGTCTTTCACACGTCACACCTGCCTTCGGTGAAGTTTACTGATAAACGCGTGACTGCACTACCAGCTTCTTAGAGAACAGTTAATACGACACAAACAAATTGAATGTATATAAAATACAACACTACTCCCTTTAAAGTAAATATTGCACAGAGGCTTGCACTGAGTGCTGGTTGTAATGTAATCTCTAAATATATATCTCCTAGCAACCTGGCAGAAGTGTGCATACACGTAGATTTCCAACCGTTCTCAGTAACCTGTAAGAACAAAACTCATTT
>NW_005187648.1:419918-423598 GCF_000239375.1 Pundamilia nyererei | reverse complement strand
ACACAGAAAGTCTCCATTAAAATGGGTTCAAAATAATGATAAATAAAGAAAAAAGCAGGAGTTACTAATGCTTGTCTTCACAGGAGCAAACAAAGGCAAAATATTCAAATATTATTTTCCTGCAAAATCCCTCAAATTATTTTTGTTATAATCCCTAAAAATGCTTGTTATAAATAATACATGAGTTGGCTGGATTTTAGTTCAGCTTTTCTGCTACATGTCTGATGCTTTTTCAAGGACAGAATAAGAGTAACGTGCTAACATGATGTAAGGTGCATCTTTTTAACAAATACATTCAAATCGTTGATTCAAAATCTCAAATATAAAATATGTAAAATTCTTTAATTGACTTCTTTTAGTGAAATCATGGATTGATCACGTCCTTTAGATATTAAGATGCTAAAATAACATGTAGTGGTCATTTTTAATGAGATGTTAAGAGCTTAAATCAGGTATAGAAGTGAGAGCTACACTTCCACCATCACTGAACGTCATCACTTGAACAGCAGCTCACCCAGTTTCTCAGCGTTCCCATGCTCAGCAAAGCTGGACACTAGCTGTTCGTCCGGAGGGAAGCACACATGCTTTCCTCCTTTACTTCTCTTTGATTTCCTTCTGGGCTGTCCTGAGCTGTCATCGTTCTGCTCATCATCACTGCAGTTGGTCATCGCCTCTCTTTACTTTAGGACTGCAGCACGGAGCGCTCTATTGTAATAGAAGGCCAATGGTTAGTCAGGATGGGAACTCCAGCGTCGGTCACGTTACATGCTATCCATGGAGCTGTGACAGCAGCTACTGAAGTACTTCTGGTAACATAAAAGAGTGAAGTAGTGACGACGTGCCCTCGTGAATGTGAAACGTCTTCAGTCTGTGGCGACACTGAAGAACCAATATCTTATTCATGAGCTGTGCACTGTTACCCAATATGTTTGGATCGAATGACACACTGAAAACAGGTAAGGCTCTGCACATTTACATACTTATTCAGATTCATTTACAAAATTCAGGGCTGTTCTGGATAAGACAAACACAGGTAAGTTACCGAGGTAACCACGTTCGATCAAATATTCTTAGTTATCCAAATACTTTGGTTGAGTTTCCCACTGAAGTGTGTGTCTCTGCAAGCTGTCTGACAATGTCAAAAAAGACAGAATGAAACAGACAAAATACAGAAGCAGCAGTTTGTGGAGACAGTTCAGAGACAACAGTCTGTGTATCACAGCCAACCTGACACAACACACTGCAACAGCCACTGAAGCACGGCCGACCTTCGTCTCTGCAGCAGCCCCCACTAAGCTTCTCTAATGATGGTTTTTCAAGGGTTACAGTTACAAGAATGAACTTTTCATTGGAGTAATTTGTTTCTTACAGAGAACATTTCTTAGAAACACACAAACACGCAAATGTGCAGCAGCCACTCTAATTATTGTGCTAAGTACAGTAAAGTGTGACAGAGCACAACTGTAGAACAGGCCAACTACAATGACCTCACCCTAAACACCAACAAAACAAGAACGGATGCCCCCCCCTCTCCATAAAAGTGACTTTGTGGAGAGGGTATCCTCTATTAAGTTCCTCGGCACCCACATATCTGAGGACCTATCTTGGACCACAAACACATCAGCCCTGGTGAAGAAAGCCCAGCAGCGCCTCCACTTCCTGGGGGTTCTGAGATGGAACAGGCTGCAGTCTGACCTCCTAGTGTCCTACTGTGCCACCTGTGTGGTACACTGGTTGCACAACAGCTGACAAGAAGAGACTACAGAGGGTCATAAGAACTGTAGAGAAGGTGATTGGCTGTACACTCTCCTACCTGCACTTAATTTCCAGCTCAAGATGTCTCTCCAGAGCCAGAGCAATTATAAAGGACCGCCTTCATCCTAACCACCACCTCTTCAACATCCTGCCCTCTGGAAAAAGGTTCAGATCCATCAGGTGCAAAACCAACAGACTAAAGAACAGCTTCTTCCCCTCCAACTACCAACCAGTAACCTGCCTCAGCATCACATGGAAGCTCCTGTCAGGCATCATAGAGGCTAAGATGAACAGACACATGAGTGAGGCACAGAAAGGGATGGGCAAGAATACCAGAGGAGCAAAACACCAGCCTAGAACTGTACAACCTCAACAGGACCCTGAGAGCCTTCATCGGGAACTCAATGGGGATGTGACAACACTAGAGGCCGACTTCAAGCCCATAGCAGTTAGGACTGCTGCACTTCTCCACACAGGGCACTAGCAGCAGTAGGTTCTTCAGCCTGTGAGCACTTGTTACTAGTTGTTGCTGTTACCGCTGTTGACGATGCAGCAGCCTCGACAGATAACAAGTCACTAAATTAGACACATTTTGCTGCATCTTTTTGTAATTTTGTCTTCTCTCTCAGCTTTTTAGTGCCACCTCTTCATTTTTGTTTGTTCATCATTATCACCCACTTCTTCCACAGTAAACTCTGCTATACAGGCACACAATGAAAGTAGGGGAGAGGCAAGGGCGTAGATTTGGCATGGACGGAAGGGACACGTCCCCACCAATATCCAGCGGTTATTGAATTGTCCCCACCAACATTTCGATCTCTTCGAGTAAAGACAAACAAACCTTATAGAAAGAAAAAACGATCTGTCAGCGTCTTATTCACCCAGCGGTGCAGAAAGAGTTAAATTACGTGCTCTACTGGAGTCCTATGTCATGTGACAAATATGGCCAATGTGATTGGCTGAGCCTTCAGGGAGCTCTGTTTAGTTTGAGCAGCGGTAAGCCTGCGCTGCGAGGAGGAGAGGAGGACGGCAGCGAAGAGGAAGAAGCTGGATATAAGAAAGTGTTTTTCATAGACACCTGTCAGTCACTTAACGCATAAAATGTGTCACAATAACGTTACAGGCTGTGCTAGGCTTTGGCCCACATCAGTCTAAGTATGTACCCATTAATACCGTGTTTTGGAAACGAACTGCACAACAGGCAGCTCTGTTAGTTCTCTCAGTCTCAGAGCAGCGTTTCTCATTTTGATTGAAGCTGCCAGAGAAACTGTTAGTTTACAGAGGCTGTTAAAGTTATACGTCTAACATTAAAATGTTGGTGACACAATAATTTCATCCTAATGCCTCTGACATATTCATAGGGTTCATTTTTGAGACAAAATGTCATGAGGTCGTCATGATTTTGCAGATATTCCACCTTGCAGTGCAGTTTGCACAGTTTTAAAATGCGCTCAGCCTACAAACATTACTGACGAGTCGAGATCTGCACAAAGTGACAGAAACACTGAAGCAGCTGCACATTTTATTCTTATTGTCATGTTTGTCCTGCAGGTGACAGAAGAACCAACACAGAGCTCAGAGAGTGATGGTGACACAAGATCACAGGTGAAACTGGATGATGACCTGTTGGTTCATGACTGTATTTGAAGCACATGTGTGACTGCATGTATGTGGAGTGTCTCACTGTTATTGATCAGGTGACAGAGGCAGCTCTGCCATGTTGTAGCTCGGACAGAGGTGAAGAGGCGAGCTCACAGGTGACTGATGATGATTTGGTGCTGTAGATTAACGAGAGGAGAAGGCATGTGTTTGGCTGCTTCACATAGTGGACATTGAGTTGTTGTGTGGGGCATGTAGTCCATGTCTGTTGCTGTAACAGTAGCTCATGTTTAGAATAAAAGATCTCAGCTCACTGATTTGATCGG
>NW_005187648.1:408633-419398 GCF_000239375.1 Pundamilia nyererei | reverse complement strand
TGAAATTAATGAATGCTCTTCTTAACCTAGAAAATATGACTTTCCCCTTCTGTTTCTCTCAGGTGCCTTATATGATGAAGCAGTACTGGTGTGGCTGGATGGGTGGAAAACACATCATTATGGTGCATGGAGACAAAAGCATATATATTTAATCACTTAGGTGCAAATATACACAATCTGAACTATGAGCAGCGCGGACTGTGTTTTACTCTGATATATTTGCACTGCCTACAAACTGGGTGAGATGTTTTCATTATTATAAAGACAAAAAGTGACTTTGGATGACCTTTTACTAAATTAAGCAATCACAAAACTCATGGTTCTACACCTCAGGGAGTTATTGACTGCAAAGTATTACGCACAAGCCCTAACATTAAATGTTGTTCTTTCCCAAATTAAATAAATTTACAGAATCAAACACAGATTTGGACTTAACTAAATAGCACAATAGGATATATTAGTCCATGGTTTGATAATAAAACAATAAGAAATCAATAACACAGCTCTGATAGTTGATCACGTACTGAAGACCTGCCCCATGGAGGATAAGCAGCAGATAACGGATGGATGATGGTTCCACATTTTAAAAAAAAGGCATTTTCTGTAAACTTTCTGCTTTATATTTACAGGACAGTCTGAGCTCATATTTCTTTATTAGAACTGAGCCCACAGGAGTCATGTTGGCAGGTTTCAGCAGCAGAAATGCAGAAAATAGAGTTGCTGTTGAAACTGCACTTCTTCTTATATTAAGACATGTTTAAAATATATTTATATCTTTCATATATTAAGAGATCCCGGGGATTAAATGCGTATTTAAACTTCTTCACGCTAACAGAAAGGACAGCTCGTCGCTGTTCACGCAGTAGTGAAGCAGCGACTTCCCCCAATAAAATAGCGCGGTACGAGGACGTCACTTCCTGACCGGTAGTTTTGCGGGAAGTTTGGTCCGTGTACAGTTTCTCCTACAGGGAAGCATAAACAACGAAGCGACGGTATGTTTCTGCCATACACGCATATATGTGTACGCTAACGGAACCAACCACAGCGACTCGGGAGCGTGTGCTGTCGGACGGCGTCATGTAGCGGGTCATGTAGGCGCTAATGTGACACACGGTTACTCACAAGACCGCGCAGTTAGCATGAGAGCTAACGAGCCTCGAAAGAAGAACTCAAGGTGCGGGATTCGCACGACGCCATCGCTTTACTGTTTCTCTTTCTGTTGGTTTGAATGCTAACAGGCGGTTCGTGTTGGGGAAATGTCTCGTATAGGCTGCACACATTAGCAGGTGATGGGGAACTCAGGATGTGGTTAGCTAACTTCGGTACAAAAACATGGTTCTGATGTGACCCGAAAAGTTTCCATTTCTTGTTGTGTTTACAACGATGTTTAGCTTAGTTTTGGAGCTCTGCTTCCATCACGATGGAGCAGCACTAACGACCACCGTGGCTGTGTGTGTTAGATGCCCCCTAAAGCCAAGGCGGCAGGCAGAGGCAGAGCCCCTGCCAAGAGGAAACTGGCAGAGGAGTTTCCTCCTGGAGAAGTGCTGAAGGACACCATGAAGAAGGAATGGAAGCTGGGGGCTCCGATCGGTCAGGGGGGCTTTGGGGTCATATACTTGGGTAAGAAAGACAATGTTATTTGTATGTTAGTTCTAGTTAACATCCGAGTTTGAGCTGCAAACTTTATATTGAATAAAAGTGAATAAAGATTTTAAGCATGTGTCAACCAAATACTGTAAATAATGAACATATTCCCTCTCATGTTTTCCCCAGCCGAGGAAAATTCTGCAAACCCCGTGGGTGCTGATGCTCGCTATGTCATCAAAGTGGTAGGACTAAGTTTGTTCCAGTCCCGGCATTATTACTCGTCACACACTTTTGTCTTTACTCACAGAAAAGTAGCTACCAAAGCCAACTCAACCTTTGTATTTTATGACATATCAATTTCTATTCTATAACACTTCCACTTTAGTTAAGCCCATCAAGAGTTAAGACTTAATTGGCAACATAAGTTCATTGGATTAAGTCCAGAAATAATTCACATACTGACAGGACTTGTTTGACTTGCTTTTCTGCTCTAATGTGCAGACTCATCAGTCTCTCCCATGTGACTCTGAGAATCGTCCGATTTATTTGTTCACTAACTGCAGCGATGCAGCCAGCCCAGGCCTTGACCCTGGACCTTTCAGATGGCTCTGTCCAGTTGCTGGTCACTGAAGTGTCACGAGAAGTGATCACAGTGCAAACGTTGCAGCCAATAAGGCGCTTTCTGCACTGTGACCATTTCCCTGTTTCTATTCTTAAGGAGGAGAAACGGGGAGAAGAAGCCCGGGGATGCCCCATCACCCAAGATCTGAACTGAATCAGTGGCAACGTATGAGGGAGCGATGAATCCAAATTTTACGTTTTTGGTTCAAATCAATGTCGAGATGTGAGGAGAGACGTACAGCAGCGAGCGTGGCCTGAATAAAAGCGCTGTCAGCTCCACTGTGCTGTAGCCCACTGCAGGCTCACATCTGCACGCTGCAGGCTCACATCTGCATGCTGCAGGTGTTGCTGTTAAAAAGTGACGTGATGGCTGTTGTGGGCCAAATGTAAAGCTCTACCTGTACTGTGTTTATTCCAACTTTAACTCTAATTATTTGTGCTGTCGCTGTCTGAAACAAACTGTGGAAGCTATTCAACATTTATGTAACATTTTAAATCTTTTTATTGAAACTGCAGCACGACCGATTGCTGGGGCTCATTCCCAGCACGGACCTGCTCCTAACTGTCAGAGATGTAACAGTCTGTGAACCTGGATTTAAACACACAGACACACAACCAGTTTTTGCACTTTTGTTTGTTTGTTTTTTAAATGTTTAAACGGAAGAGAAGGAACCGGCCTGCCGTGCTGCGAGCTGTACTCTGGATTGTTTCTTTTTTTCTGCCTGTGAAGGGTGGAAACACAAAAGCCCGGTGTGCTGTTGTGGGTCTGCAGACCTAATGTACCTGTTGATCTGTCCACAGGAGCCTATTGACAATGGACCGCTTTTCTGCGAGCTCGCGTTTTACATGAGAGCTGCCAAGCCGGATCTCAGTGAGTCACATGATCAGACACTATAAACACACACACTGTCAGCGAGCCAAAGTTAGCCCTGCGATCATAACACAAGAGTCTCACCAGCAGGGCAAACAAATAAAAAGAGAGGCAAGTTTCTTAATTAAAAGATGGTGTTGCAGCCGAGGCTCAGAGGAGCCCTACAAAGGAAAGGAAGCGTTTGGTGGCAGCGCCGCCGGCCCTCGGGCCACCGCTTTGCATTTTATATAATAACAATCCAAATGTCAGTCTCCCCTGACGATTAACTGTTATATGACTAAGGAACCAAAGCCTCATATTTTATTCATGCTGGAGTCTCACGTTGTTGGTAAATATTTGTCCCAGCAGCAGATTAGCTCGCGGCCATATTGGCCACTTTCCCCCACTGATTTATACTCTTATTACTTGGAGTCTCACATCCATCACCCACTTAAACCAGCACCAGGCTTCACAGAGTTACTTCCTGTGTTGTTGATTTCATGTATGCACACATTAAAAGCTCATGTACGTGTCTGATACGTTTGCTCTTGCCCTGCAGTTCAGAGCTGGATGAAGTCCAAGAAGCTGAAGAACCTGGGCGTGCCCCGGTACTGGGGCTCGGGTCGACATGAGAGAGGGGGTCAAAGGTAAGGGTGGGAGTGCTGGGGACGAGTCTCAGGTTGTAATGATGCAGCCCGTCTCTCCTCCCTCTGTGTGACGTGCAGTCGTTCAGGTTCAGCAGTTATATTTGGTGCACGCAGCTCGAGCTGTGCATCAACTGTGTTTGACTTTTCCTCCATGGTGTTTGCATGTTGCACACTGGATGGAGTCACACACAGATTTAAAGCAGAGGTGGGCATGATTACGCTGATTAGAGCCTGTGTTTTCCCAGCTCAGGTCTCTGCCTTCTATAGCAGACCTCACTCTGATTCATTCAGTGGATTACTTTGGCACCGCCTGATACCATGTAGTGGATCTCAGTAGTAGCACTTGTTACTGGTTTCATAAGGGCCCAGTGGCCTGATAAGGCATCAGCTTTGGTCCCGCCTGGGTCACATAGTTAGCACTATCCTCAGCCCTTGCATCACCTCTCCTGACCTCCTCTGTGCACTTATAGTAACTCCGATATTTAAGCTAATCTCCCTGTTTACACCTTTTACAACTCAGTTTTTCATATTTTATTATTTTTTTACTGTGTTAATGTCTTGAAAGCTCGATGAAAGAAAACACCAAATAAGAAGTAAAGTGAAACAGCTGCGTTCTCCTCACAGTAACAGGTAAAGCTGCAGCCTTTCTGACGCTCTGCTAACAAAGCTCTCTGTCCCAACCAGATACAGGTTCATGGTCATCGACAGACTTGGCACAGACCTGCAGAAGAAGTTTGAGGAATGCGGAAGGAGATTTCCCAGAAAGCTGGTCCTGCAGCTCGGCCTTCGACTGGTTGGTTTTGTCACGATGAAGTTGTTTCAGTCTGAATCACTTACGTTGTAAGCAGCAGGTCATGACCAACATCCTGAGGATGAACGTTGTTCGCAAACTGAAAATAACTGATGATGAGGGTCGAATAACAAGCGGTTTCATCCTCAGTTAGTGATGCACAGGGGAGGAAATGGGTTTTCCCAAAGAGACACACAAGTGTATTTTCGGTTGTGTTCATGATTGTGGGTCAGAAGCATTCTCCTGCTCATCCTGGAATGATTGTTTCTGCTTTTAACGTGAGCTGAAACTGTAATCTGACACCGCTTTACGGAAACGCCAACGTCAGCAGATTTCCTGCACCTGTGCTTCCGATCGAAAATCCTTTGTTTGCATGAAAATACCAACAATGAAGTAATTTGTTTACACAGTCCAGTAAGATTTGTCACAGTGACACTGGATAGACTGTGAAATAGTCATTTACTGTGACTCTCTTTCTTGTTGGAAATCCCACGCTTCTCTTATAGCAGCGCGTCTCCCCGTTCGCTCTAGTTTATTAAGATCTATGTGGAGGAGGTGAAACTTTGTCTGGTCAGACTCTCCTCTGTGCTCTGTGGTGCTCAGCCCGGCTACATCCCCTCTAAAAGAGACAAATGTTTATGTTCTGAAACTGAACGTAATGAATCGAGTTGCTAATAAAATCCTCGTAATGTGATCACAGGTTTGGCTTTACGTGGCTGCTGCTCGGTGATGACGGGCTGAGCAGCAAACTGCACATTATATTTAAACCATGTAGTGTGATTACTTTGTACTAGGGTCTTGCTACATCACAGATGTGTCTGTACTCTGTATTTGATGGAGTATTTGTTCCTGTGCAGCTGGATACTCTGGAGTACATCCACGAGCACGAGTACGTGCACGCTGATGTGAAGGCGTCTAACCTCATGTTGAGTCACAGCGATCCCAACCAGGTCAGTTGGAGTTCCAGCGTGCTGACTGAAACTGTGACAGTTTACAAAGTGCCGCTGTGACCCGTGCATCGGCAGGAGGAGGAGCCTGGTTTTGGTTGGAACACACTCGCACCGCTTCATTAGATTCAATTAGGCTTTTGTGACGGGGGGAGGTGAAGCCAGAGTGTTCAGACGGGGGAGATTAGATGGCAGGAGCACAGAGCTGCAAATAAGGTGGGGGCAAATATTTAATTTGGAGATTAATAATGTATCATCGGTGGTGTTATTAAGGAGCTTTTTATAAATGACAATTTGGAAATCAGCCCCTCAGGATTTTAATATTGGCTCTGGTTGTTTTTCCTGCTCTTCCTCGGAGGTGGTGAATGTAGGTTTGCTTTTATTGCTCTACATTTCTTTATTAAAGCCACAGAGAATATAAGCACAATGCAAACTGAGGAATAATAAAGTGCTATGCAGCTGGAATTAGAATTGAAATCGTGTGTCTCCTGTCTGTACAGTCAGCGAACGCTGCTAAAACATGGATTAGTACTGTGTGTATGTGTGTGCATGCCTGAATCTTTGTGTTTGTCAACTGTAGGTTTACTTGGTAGATTATGGACTGGCCTATAGGTACGCACCTGAAGGTCTGCCCAAGGAGTACAAGGAAGACCCCAAGAAATGTCACGATGGTACCATCGAGTTCACAAGCATCGACTGCCACAAAGGAGCATGTAGGTGCAAACGCACGCGAGTAGTCATGACGCCCAACATGGTGTACAAAACCAGAGTGGTAATCTGAAAGAGTCAGCAGGCTCTGATGTTTTTAACCATGAACAGGAAAATCAGTGTGAACGGATTTCAAACCATTTTAGTGAGGACGGTTTGGAACAGCTGGGCTGTTTCCTCCCCATTTAAACTGGGATTCAGTACGCACCATAGAGTGTAGAGTGTGACACGGCCCCACGTTCGCCCAGAGACCGAAACAGTACCCATGTTTGTTTTGCTGTGCAGTCAGAGCACTTTAACACGGCAGTGTGCTGGACTGACTTACCTTTGGGGCCGCAGTCGTAGTACTGAGTGTGTTCAGCCACAGCGTTGTTGCTCCAGCTGAAGTTTGCCAAAGAACAACACTGATACTGATTGGTGTTCCTCATCTCGTACAACGTGGAAATAACCTGGATGCTATTATGTACATAAGTGTCTGATATTGCTAATGTTGCTACGTGCGCCATGTTTGCTAACAGCCGCGTCCAGGCGCAGCGACCTGGAGATCCTGTCCTACTGCATGGTTCAGTGGCTGTGTGGTCGGCTGCCCTGGGAGGACAAGTTGCAGGACCCGCTGTACGTCAGAGACGCCAAGATCCGGTATGTGAAACTCAGCACCGAGCCTGGGTGCTCCAGTCAGCAACACGTTGCTGTTTATACAATTCTACAGTACGTTTTATTTTTGTTTTGTGTTGTACGGTTCACACAGATTGATGTGTATTAAAGAAAGTTGTGTAATGTTTTCACCTCCAGGAGTCAAGAAAACATAAGCGAGTTCATGGCCAAGTGTTTCTCCTCTCAAGACAAACCAGGTGAGACAGACTGACAGCGGCGGCTCTGTGGCTGCGATGGACCAGCGCTGAGCTGGTCACACTGACGTGCCTCACCGTATTATTCATATACTGTAGACTTTTGTACACTTGTCACATCATGAATGCCCTGCATAATCCCACAGTCTGAAACCGTGTGAACTCAAATCATATCAAGTTCATGATTAGTCGAACATTTTACCTTTCCATTATTTTAAGTGTTGAAGGAGTTTAAGTTGCCTTGGAGTTGTTGTCAGCTATGATCAGTACTGTTAGTGTTCTTTGATAAGGTTTGTGTTACAGCAGCATCATCAGTAAAGTGAGTTCATTCATTTCGTGTGTTCCTGGCTGCTCTCATGTGTTTCTAACAGGATTCGCCAAATCAGCGCCAAATCACAACAAAAGTGGCCTCGAGGCGCTTCAGGGTTATCTTATCTTATCTTCATAGATACAGAGAAAAACCCAACAATCATATGACCCCCTATGAGCAGCACTTTGGCGACAGTGGGAAGGAAAAACTCCCTTTTAACAGGAAGAAACCTCCAACAGAACCAGGCTCAGGGAGGGGCGGGGCCATCTGTCTCCCCTTTGGGGAGAGGGGAGGAAGACAGGATAAAGACATGCTGTGGAAGAGAGACAGAGGTTAATAACAGATATGATTCAATGCAGAGAGGTCTGTTAACACATAGTGAGCGAGAAAGGTGACTGGAAAGGAAAAACTCAATGCATCATGGGAATCCCCCGGCAGCCTTGCAGCATAACTAAGGGAGGATTCAGGGTCACCTGGTCCAGCCCTAACTATATGCTTTAGCAAAAAGGAAAGTTTGAAGCCTAATCTTGAAAGTAGAGATAGTGTCTGTCTCCTGAATCCAAACTGGAAGCTGGTTCCACAGAAGAGGGGCCTGAAAACTGAAGGCTCTGCCTCCCATTCTACTTTTAAATACTCTAGGAACAACAAGTAGGCCTGCAGAGCGAGAGCGAAGTGCTCTAATAGGGTGATATGGTACTACAAGGTCATTAAGATAAGATGGGGCCTGATTATTTAAGACCTTGTATGTGAGGAGCAGGATTTTGAATTCTGGATTTAACAGGAAGCCAAAACAGGAGAAATCTGCTCTCTTTCTAGTCCCTGTCAGGACTCTTGCTGCAGCATTTTGGATCAGCTGAAGGCTTTTCAGGGAGTTTTTTGGACATCCTGATAATAATGAATTACAGTCGTCCAGCCTGGAAGTAATAAATGCATGAACTCCAGCTGTTGCGCACATGTCTGAGAACAGAATCACCAATTACCAGAGTTTGACCCCCGGCGGGTGTGTCGCAGAGTGGGGAAAAACAGTTAGACACATGAACGGGTTGGTGGTGTACCTGGGGCTGCTGTTTAGGACTATGCTTCCTCCTCACCGTCACCCAGCCGCCCTCTTTCCCCAGCTGCTTGGGGTCTGCCGGGGAACAGCTAGCGGGGCCTACGCTATCTTCGGCTGCACCAGCTACAGAGGCCTGGCTAGCTACGGGTGCATGAAGGGTGCGAAGCCAAGTCTCCAATTCAGTAATCCTGGCCTCCAGCGCTGCAAATATGCTACATTTGTTACAGATATCATTACTGCTAAAGGAGGCCGAGGAGTAACTAAACATCTGACACAATGAGCAAGAAAGTGCAGGAGGGACAGGTGAAGTAGCCATGGTGCTAACGAGTCGGCTACGAGCTAAGCTAAGCTAGCGAAACAGTACAGAGACAGTGAGTGAATACTTTGGCTATAAGTTAGGTTGTGAGTACACAGACAGTGTGCTTCGGATGAAGCACGTGAAGATTATACTATGAAAAAAGAATGTATTTAAACGTTTTTAATTAAATTGCTAAGCAGATGAGCTACTCAGAAACACCACTGTGTTTGAGCAGGAACAGGAAGTGATACTCTACCACAGAGCGAGCGAACACCAAGTGACAGCGCCACTTGGTGTTCTGCCTTTGAGCAGTGACCACCTGACCTCTCACTGGGATAGAAGTACAGGCCACAAGCTGCGGCAGTAAATGGCAACATTGTTGCCCGACTGTGCTAAAAGTTGCCTTTTAATGTTGCTTTGACCGGAAGGCAGCGTGTCGGTTCAGAGGAGACGTCGCACCTCCGTCCTTCTGCTGTGCTGAGCACGAGCAAACTGTTGTTTACTGCTCCGTGTGTGTGTGTGTGTACAAAGTCTGAAGAAAGTCCCACCACACAACATTTAGCCTGACGTTGACATCTGAATGCAACACACTATGGTGACAACAGTGGGGGGGGGGGGCTTGTGTTTAAGTTATGACTTTGTTTATGACGTGTTTGATGAAAAGAACATGGATGACCTGATGGTCTCGAACGAGCAAGAAGGTGTGAGGGTTCTGATGAGCGGGCTTCTTGTGTTGCAGATGAGATACAGCGGTTCATGGAGGAGGTGAAGTCTCTGGGCTACACAGCCAAACCACCCTACGACAAGCTGCGCTCTATCCTGCAGGCTGGACTGAAGACCATCGGTCCTAAAGAGGACGGCAAGCTGGAGTTCACCTCTGCCAGTGGAGCAGCGGCGCCTCCCACCAAGGTCAGCGCTCCTACTTGTTTCTAGAGGGAAGCCAGAAAATGCAGTATTTGAGCTCGAGCCTGTGGGGGTGTACACCTCTGACTTACCGTCGAATTATTTTCCTCATTTAGTCGACTAAGAAATGAACAACTGTCGCTTCATCATAATTACTTCTAACTTAGTTTGGTGATGACAGGAGTAACTGTCTCATGGCTTCAGGCATCATTGTGTCCAGTTCACATCTATGAACTGTATAATATGTAGTTGTTGTGCATCCTCTGCATTAACTCATCCACCAGTTCACTTTGTTCTCGGTTAGTGTCCATCCTCCAGCTGTCCTTATGGTCGAAGGGTTAGTGTGTAGGCTCCTATAGATGACACATTTGATGTCCATTCCAGGGACTGCTCACAGTCCCCTCCCCCAACACCTCGGGGTCGCCTGTCTCTTCAGATTGCTGTGGTCATAGGGGCGTGTCCAGAATGAAGCGATGCCACATGGTTTGATGAAATGCCAAGTCTGGTATTATGGCCGATGCCACTCGGGCTCCGTGGTGCTGGGTAGTGATCACAAGGCCTGGATGTCGAGTCTTGATTGTTTTGTCAGAGACATTCACACCAGTAACCTTGTGGACGGCTCTTACAGTGCTCGTCGTGTTCCTCCTCGCACAAAGAAACAGATACTGTTCCTGCTGATGGGTTAGGGACCCCCCAGGGGGGTTATGGCTGTGCACGGCAGACCTGGCCGTGGCTGGACTGGCTGTGAAGCCTGGTATCTCCTCATGCTAGTGCTTTGGGAGTTGTCTCGTTGTTGCCCCTCTAGTGCACCTGTTGTTAATTTCATTAAGACCAAAGCAGCTGAACTGGAGTCATTAGCATTGCTGTCTTTGCCTCAGCTGATAAGAAGTTTCCCTTCATGTGTCTGCATGCAGCAGCCCGTCTCTGACTGTTCTCAGTGCTGGTGCTCAGGACAAACATCATCGCCTCTGTAGTGATGCTGGAGCTCTCAGCTACAACGTAACATTTATGTGTTGCTCCCCCTGGCTCTCTGTCCTGCTGTCTCTCCCTCCACCCCTCCCCTGTCTCCCTCTCATCCCCCCTGTCTCTCTCTCACCCCCCCCTCCCCTGTCTCTCACTCTCTCCCCCTCTCTCCCCATTTTTCTCTCCCTCCCCATCTCCCTCTCCCCTCTCCCCCTCTCTCCCCATTTTTCTCTCCCTCC
>NW_005187648.1:406521-408027 GCF_000239375.1 Pundamilia nyererei | reverse complement strand
TCTCCCTCTCTCTCTCCCTCTCTCCCCCCCGTCACTCCCCCACGTGCTCTCTGTGCATATGGAAGCTGCCACTGGGGACGTGGTGTTGCCAGCCGAAGGGTTACTGGGCCCTGGTGCTTGTTATTGTATGTAATTATCCCGCCAATCTGTTCACCTCAGTGGGTGCCGCATGGTGATCATGAGGTAGCAATTGTCAAAATGGAGGCAAAAATGGAAAGGGGGGCAGTGGGCGGAGTCTCGTTACACAGGCCCAGAAAGGACGGCGGCGGATGGAGGAGCTGATTGCCTGTGATAAGCGCATCGCTCTCTCTGGGGGCACCTGTACTTCCTGAGGACGTACCGTGTTTGCTTTGACAGACATAATAAGTTTATGAAGAACTCTTCAGCAGCCGTCGTGTTTGTGGAAGCTCTACAAAGTACATTTCACCTTGAATGAACCCAGGTCGGTCCATGTTGTAGTCGATGCAGAGTGTCACAGCCCTACATCAGGAGAGTAATGGCGACAGTCAGATTCTAGTGCATGACATGTTTCCTGTGGGGAGCCTCTGGGATTTCCTCATACCTGTGATAGAACTTCACGTAGCAGTTTTCCAGCACAGAGTTTGAGTGCTGAGGAGAGTCTATAATGAGGAGCTCAGGGTCAGTGAGACGCACATAATCATCAGTGCACGCCTGGATCGACTGTTTGCATCCATCATAAAGCTGCAAGGATGTTGTGGCTGCTGTTGGCTGAGACTGCGAGCTGCTGGCTTCTTCGGTTTGTGTCATTTCCATGTGTGTGTTTCCTGTTAACAAAGGCTAGATGGGCATGCACATTGTAGACTTGTTAAACACCTCAGATTATGCTAAATGATGATTCTGGATGAACTACAGTGTTTCTTCTTGCCTGTGCCCCCTCCTCACAGCAGATGCCCCTCCCTGAGCCGGGGGCCAGGTTTCTTCCTGTTCAGTTTTCCTTCCCACTGTCACTGTGTGGTTGTAGCATCTTTACCGTACAGAATAACTTGGTGTGAGGCGATGGTGGTGATTTGGCACTATATTAATACAGTTCAGTAAAAATAGAATTAAATCTCAATTTATGGCATGAGGCAGTTTGACAGTAATTATCTATGTGGGAAATATTCATGTTTATTCACATTTGTTCTTGATTTAACATATTCTGTAGAAACAAACTGTACAGGACCCACAGTGGACTCCCAGGTTTAAAGTAATGTCTTTTAGTCAACATCAACACACCAACTGGTGCTTCTCTTCATATTTATCGTGTTTCTCTCTCTGTAGAAGACGACCAAAAGAAAGATGGCAGCGGATAGAGCGGAGGAGAGCGAGGTGGATTCGAGTCCCGTCAAGAAAAAGAGAGTCACAAAGAAGAACGGTTGGTTTCCTCTTCAGCGTGCACCAGTTTTTGTCAGTGTACAGTGGGGCAAAAAAGTATTTAGTCAGCCACCGATTGTGCAAGTTCCCCCACTTAAAATGATGACAGAGGTCAGTAATTTGCACCAGAGG
>NW_005187648.1:403720-405184 GCF_000239375.1 Pundamilia nyererei | reverse complement strand
CGAATAAATTCTTTACAAATCCTACCATGTGGATTCATGGATTTTTTTTCACATTCTGTCTCTCACAGTTGAAGTGTACCTCTGGTGCAAATTACTGACTTCTGTCATCATTTTAAGTGGGGGAACTTGCACAATCGGTGGCTGACTAAATACTTTTTTGCCCCACTGTATCTCTAAATAGAGTAACTGAAGCAGAGGCTATGAATGAAAACTACATGACAACATTTGGGTTAAACGATTGACAGCCTGCTGAATTTAACTTTGCAGACAGACCAAAGAAAAGTCCCCAAAAGACTCTGAAATCCAGGAAGGTGCCCAGCAGTGACCCCAAATCCAGACTTGTGGAAATGGGAACCCAGACATCACCTGGACTTGCCCAAAAATCCAGAGGCAGACCCAAGAAAACGAGCACCTGAACATCCACCTCACTCCTCCTCTCAGGCTTTTATGTTGGATTTACTTTGGGCTGTTACACTGTTACACTGTGCTAATAGATGCTGATGTTTGATTGCATTGTAACAATAAAGAGATAACGACATTGATCGGTTGTTCTTATTAAAACTTCTGGGCCAAAGTGTGAAGAAGCTCAAACTTCAGTTGTCCTGTTGCTTTTTTTATGGCAAGTTTGAGGAACTCAGTGGCGCATGAATTAAGAACGAGTCCATAGATGGCGCTGTCTTTAAACTGGGGGTGAAGAAATGGTTTCCCACTTGTCTGCAGATGCTGAACAATAATTGGATTGCTGTATCAGAGAACAACTTGAGGTTGGTATCTTTCCCAAGGATACTTGGAGACTGGATCGAACCTCCCACCTTCTGCTCTACCTCCTGAGCAGTGATGGGAACAACGGGGTAGAAGTAACGGCGTTACTTTTTTCAGTAACGAGTAATCTAATTACTATTTCTATCGTTACAACGTCGTTACCGTTACTAACAAGAAAATGCGGTCGCGTTACTATGTTTCAACAAACAGACGGCTGAAGCTGTGTTCAGCTTACAGCTCCTTATATCAGCTGCAGGAAGTAGCTGTAAGTAAACTGAGCGCTGCAGCTTTAAGCAGCTGCGCGCTCCTGCGGGCGGCGATCACTTTCTGGCTGACATCACTTTTTGGCACAACACCTGGAGCTAAGGGGGCAAAACAATCGCATGAGTGCTGCTGTTTGACTGAGGAAGAACAAAGTAGTCGTGGTCAGCCAATCACATGACCACTTAAAGACAAAGCAACAAGGTGACATGTACCAGTTTTCAATCACGTTTACTGTCTAAGGACAGCGCAGCGAGCTCTCTCTGCTTATGAGCCAAAAAAAATAAAAAACAAACCAAAAACAGCCTTTTGGTGGAAAAATGCACCATGTCGACCAATCAAAAAATGATATGGCAACATGACATTTGGTTGTTTAGGAAGAGGAGGAGTGATGAAGAGAGAGAGGGAGTTTTGAGATGTGAGAGATTTGTGACGTTTAGC
>NW_005187648.1:401604-402352 GCF_000239375.1 Pundamilia nyererei | reverse complement strand
AGAAGCAAGCACATGTTGGTGTCTCTTCACATGAGTCAAAAGGCAGGCTGCAGCATTTTGTACAAGTTGGAGCCGTGCCAGACTGGACTGACACCGACGTATAGCTAATTACAGTAGTCCACTCGAGAAAGGGCGAATGCATGGACTGCTCGCTCCAGGTTTTTACAGGATAAAAATGATCCCACCTTGGATAGGAGCCTTCATTTAAAAAAGGACCGCTGAACAACTGAATTAATTTGTTTCTCAAATGCAAGTTTGTATCCAAGAAAACCCCCAGGTTTTTTTTATTTTAACAACAAATGCTAAGTTACATAAATCTAAATCTGGGGCATTAAAGTTACAGCTTGGTCTAAAACTAATTACTTCAGTTTTGTCTCAATAAAGGTAAGAAAATTTGAGACCATCCAGGTTTTAACTTTGTCAAGGCATTTGAATAAAGATTCCATGGAAGTGGAGGTGTTTCTATTAAGCCGCAGATAAATCTGGGTGTCGTCGGCGTAAGCGTGAAAGCAGATGTTATGCTTCCTAAAGATTAGGTCTAGGGGTAGCGTATAGATTGAAAAGAGAATTGGGCCTAATACGGAACCCTGCGGGACACCACAAGTAAATGGAGCTGTGGAGGAAGTGAAATCACCAAGGCTCACGGGAAAAGTCCTCTCGGAGAGGTACGACCGAAACCATTCCACAGGGATACCTTTGATACAGTCGCGAGATCAGAATACTGTGGTCAACAGGATCAAAGGCTGCA
>NW_005187648.1:399799-401584 GCF_000239375.1 Pundamilia nyererei | reverse complement strand
CCCGAAATAAACGGCATATGATTTTAAACAATGGAGTCAGAAGTGCGTAGCAAAACAAACCTCCCGTTGCCACCCACGGCCTTTCCTCGGATTTTTTTGTTTGGAAAGTAAAAGGCCGCGACAGTCGCGAGATCAGAATACTGTGGTCAACAGGATCAAAGGCTGCAGTTAAGTCTAGAAGCAGGAGCACAGCTGAGTCACTTGAATCGGTGATTAACAAAATGTCATTAAGAATTTTTAGGAGGGCAGTTTCTGTGTAGTGGTGGGTTTTGAAACCTGACCAGAATATCTGAAAGATATTATGATTATTTAGAAAGGATTGTAGCTGCTCAAACACAATCCTCTCCAAAACCTTTGACAGAAACGGAAACTTGGAAATATGTCTGAAATTAGCAAAAACAGAGGAGTCAAGGTTCGATTTTTGAAGTACTGGCTGCACTACAGCGTGCTTAAATCCAGTTGGTACCACTCCACAGCTGAGACTACTATTAAAAATAGTTAAAATGTCGGAGCCGACTACCTTAATAATCTTTTTTAAAAATGTGTTGGGACTCCGTCTGTGGGGCAGGATGATGTCTTTATACTATTACAAAGATCTCCCACTTGGTTAAAACACACAGGCTCAAACTGGTTAAAAGCAGTAGAACAGGTATATGTTAGTGAGGCATCGTACAGAGATAGGGTCGACACAGATCGAAGCATTTCTATCTTATTAATAGAAAACTGCAAGACTCTATGGCAAGTTTCAGCAGAGCTATACATATGAGAGGCAGGGGAGGTATTCGACCCGAATCAATAACTGAGAAGAGAGTTTGGGGATTATTAGAGTTGTTTGCGAGAAACTTAGATTTTTCAGCTTTTACAATGTCCTGATAGACTCTCTCAGCAGCAGAAAGGAAACTTGTAGCTTGTCTTTTTTCCATTTTCGTTCAGCCTTCCTGCACTGTCGTCTAGCTGATCGGGTCGTCTCGTTTGTCCTCGGGTCTGATTGAGTTGTCAGCCTTGCATTTACTAGAAAAGTTTGATTCGATCTGCTCGGTGCCATCAACAAGGGAAGAACCCGACCATTTTTTAAAGGCAGTGGAGAACTGTTCTATAGTCAGTGGTTTAAAAACACGATAACGGCGTGTTGGGATTGTTGGTTTAAAATGGCAGTGAGATAAAAGTATGTTAAACACTACTGGACAATTATCAGGGAAAATCGCATTCAATATTTCCAAATTAGAAATTGGAAATCCAGAAGACAACACGAGGTCCAACGTGTGGCCCTGTACATGTGTTGGATCCAATGCATGCTGGGGGAAGCTAAAAGAGTCTATGACATTTAAAAAGTCTTTAGCCAACAGGTTGGAGGAGCTCTGAATTTTGACAGCCCTATTGATACCAGTTTGTGCATGCTCCAGATAAAACTGGCTGCTTTTCCTCCACATTTTGCCGTGAAGAGCCAGAAAGTAAATAAATGGCAGACGGAAAAAACGCAGCTTGCTTACAACTTACTTTTCATGCGTGCGCAGTACAGGAATGTAGCGTTCAGTGTGGATGAAAAGGTCTGAACACTACAGTGTGGATGCGGTGCGTTTTAAGATGAAAACGCCGTTTTCAAATTTATCCGGATTAGTGTAGACGTAGCCTCAGTATCCTGTCCCGTGCTCTACCTGCTGAGGCCCCGCCTGCATGCAGGAGTTTACAGGTTGTCTCACGTTTGTTGTGACCATGCAGACTCATCACATGCTTCAATCACACTTTGAGTATTTGTCTGGTGCCCAGGTTACCCCAGGCTTGGAG
>NW_005187648.1:397074-399346 GCF_000239375.1 Pundamilia nyererei | reverse complement strand
GTGCAGGAGAACATTTTACACATGAGAAGCTGCTGACAAGCTGTCCGTTTCCCCTACATCCATCCGTATCCTCAAGCTTATGGGCCATCCCAATAGGATCCACCCCCCACACAGCTCTCATTAACTCCCAGCAGGCTCCCCTCCCGTCCTTTCCCTTGGAGGAAGTCATCTCCTCTAATGTTAGTGTTGTGAGGGCCCTCAGGGGCCCCTGTGGAGGCCGGTGGCTTGCCATCGATCGTTACAGCCACTTCAGAAGTAAAAAGGCCCCCTACACGGCTCTCCTCTGCACCTCCTCTGCTCCAGCACAACCCCGCCCCCTCTCAGACATTGACCTTGTGGGTGCCACAGCCGTGGGCCCACATTAGGGGGCAGTAGTACATAATGATGGCAAATGGATGTAGGTAGGTGGGGGCAGAGTGACAAACGGTGGAGGGGGTAGCAGGGACAGCACTTAAACACAAGGCAGCAGAGAGGTGCACAATTTGATCCCGAGCGGTCGTGTTCTAGCATGGCTGTGTTATCCAGCGGCCAGCCCGGCAGGCAGCTGCTGCCCGCGTGTTTGCTGTGGTTGGCCTCCGATCGGCGAGCCGGCAGAGCGTGAAAGCCTCGCAGCAGTAGCCTAACCACTGCTCTCACGATATGGATGCTAACCCTCCCCAGGCTCACATGCCAATAACTCAATAACAGTTTCCCCAGTCTGTGGGTTTCCTGTGTTTGTGACAATTGTCAGTGTTTTGTGGGGTAGGGGGGTGGGGGGTAGAGGATGGAGCGCATTCAAAGCAAGGTGGAAGGTACAGCCACAGATCACACAGGGTCTAAAGTTTGGATGCACAGCAAAAGTGGAAAGTTTCCATCCATCATGATACGTAGAGACACGAGAAACCAGACAAAGTGTGCAGATTTCAGGCTGCTGTTAAAAAAGTGTGTATTTTCATTTATTTACACAACATTAGACAGAAACTGGACACACACAGTGATTACTACATCACAGTAGCAATCAGTACTAATTACAGTAGTACAGTACTCTGAAAACCTATTTGCCCTCTACCTGATTCACTTTTTGCATATTTGTCACACTTCAGTGTTTCAGATCATTAAATGTAATATTAGAGAAAAGCTAACTTATATTATTATTGTTATTATTATTATGCACAATTGGAGATAACAGTGGTGAACCTTCCCAGGAGTGGTCAGCGTAAGCCCATCAATGACTCATCACAGAGGTCACCAAACAACCAAGAACAATGGCTAATCAGAATCAGCATCGCGTATATGCGCAAACACATACAAGGAATTTGGTTCTGGTAGATCAAGCACAGCAATGTAAATGTAATATGTAATATCCCTGCACTCAGTCAAGGTCAGTGCTGATGAAAGAGGCTGGGAAAAATGGCATCCATGGGAGAGGTCAGAGGTGAAAGCAGTGGCAAAAACATCCCGCTGAACCCTAAGACCTTTGGGAAATGTGGACTGATGAGACAACAATGTTATCTTTGTTTGTTTCCCTTCACATGTGGTGTGAAAGAACACTACATGGTGGTGTAGTGTGATGGTCTGGGGCTGCTCTACTCGTTCCCCTCACCCCCAACAGGTTGTGGCAGATGGAGAGCCTGGTTCTGCTGCAGCTTTCTTCCTGTTAAAGTAGAGTTTTTCCTCCCCACTGTCTCCTGGTGCTGTCTGATTTGTTGATTGTCTCAGTGTCGGGGTTTCTTGATAATATTACAGGATCTTTATCCTATAATATAAAGGTCCTCAAGGTGACTGTTGTTGTGACCTTCAGCTATATAAGTAAAACTGAATTGATTTGTTTCCTTAAGAAGACTCAACACGTTGACACATATGACAGTTAAGAAAGCACAGCAGTATGTTTAAGCCTGTTTAAGTGCTTACTGCATTTAAACACCAGAATACAAGTGCTGTTCTTTCATTAGTCCTTCAGCACTCCTGACAACACCAGATAATTTGGTCATAATGTGTTATTTACACTCAGATAGTTCCAGGTGTTCATGGTTTCAAAAACGGTCTGTCAGATTTGGTCTTCCCAAAAGTGATTTGTGGGAAAAACTGAATGCAAATTGCCCGAGAGTCAGAATTACTAAAGCTTCAAGTTCTAGGAGGACTGTGTGCATCGGAGAGAGCGGAGGCGTCTGGAGGAAACGCTCCTGTGGAAACTTTGAGAGCTGCAGTGTGGATTTTCTCTGTCGTTCGATGAGGCTCATGAACATCTGCTGGGGTGTTTTGTGCAGCTCAGCAGTCATCAAACTAGTATTCC
>NW_005187648.1:393560-396509 GCF_000239375.1 Pundamilia nyererei | reverse complement strand
GTGTGTGTGTGTGTGTGTGTGTGTGTGTGTGTGTGTGTGTGTGTGTGTGCGCCTCTAGAAATCAACTCATGCCAGTGGCTTGTTCGTTCTTTGGTCAGTAATACAGAACTCCTCTCACTGCTTGAAAGCAGTATTTCATCACAGTTTCTTACTTTTCCCAGTTTTTCCACATGAAACTTGTAACAGTAGACACGTTCGATGTTTAAAGGTGCCTGCGATTGTCCCACGCACATCATCATCATCATAGAGACCAGACCCTTTATTGTGCTGGTTAAGAATTTTACATGTGTCACCTGATCAAAAATATAATGATCAGACCGTATAATTAGGATAATTAGATACTGGTGTAATTACAGGTTTAGAAACAGGTTTATTAAAATCATTACTTACACTGTGTATGAAAGACGCACATGAGCCTCAAGTGGCCATCTGGGGAACTGCACCTTTGCTCTGCTATGCTAGCAGAGTTGTTCGGGCCAGTGGACACAAACGGCAGTGATATGGTCAACGCGATGACACACATCAGCCTATTACGATGACTGTGCTGTAAGCGAGTGAGTTTGAGGGAGAAAGAAAGCGTCACACTGTTAAAAAGTAAATTTCACTGTGAACTAGTCACTAAATCGCTCCATGTTCCAGGATATTAAAGAAAGAATTGATGCATTTTTAACATTCTGGTGCCTGTTAGGACACAGAATTAGATCTAAAAAGTAAAGAAGAAAGTCATTTTCTTTTCATTGTCTTTTAAAGCAGACCGTGTGGACTTTTTTGTCTTGCTGTTGTGAATAATCTGCTGTGTTAGTGGCCTCCTGTATCTCCTCTCAGCACTCCCCGGCTCTTCAATTGTCACAGCTTTGACAGCAAATCTGCATTTCACCCTCCACTCTCACCTGGGAAAGGGAAAAAAAGGAGCACACCGATTCTATTTCACCTGCCTCTCCCCCCAAAGTGTACGATAAAAACTTTCCAACAGTTGCAATCATCCACACCTACCTCCCCCTTAAACTCCTGTATGAAAAGATGCGATAAAATTTCACTCTGTTTGTGCTGCAATTTAGCCCTCCCTCTCCCCCGTTTGTGTCAAAACAACAGAATCACCTCTCCCAAAAGACAAAAACACTGAAAAAAATATGCACGCAGGTTCCAGGTGTGGGGAGAGTGTGTGGGTGAAGTTACGGTACATTTGCCATTCTAGTTGTGTGTAAATATTAGAAAGCAGCGGGTTCCTGGCGTGAGGAGAAGCCAGGCAAAGCGGCGGCACTAAGACAGGCATCCTTATCGGTATTGTGTTCAGACTCCGGCGTGCTCCTGCTGTTTGTAATCTGCAGCTGCCGCTGTGAGCAAAACTGGACAGGCATTTATTGTCCCAGCAGGAGGACGCTTGACAAGAGAATGTTAAACACTCCGCTACCTGCAATTTTCAAAAAGCGATAGCAGACATGATAAAATGTACACACACATTTAATTTCATCTTTTCTTTTTCGGGGGAGGGAGGAGAAGCAGCAGCACAGAGGAACCGAGACTCGGAGAAAGGAGAGAGGAGTTTCTGTGAGCTCTCACTGTTGCAGCAGTATACGCGAACTGTGGACCAAATGTGGGCTTTCATTTGATTTCTGGCTGATGGTGGCGTCCTCCACCGCACACATGCACACAGTCACATGTGTAGGTGACACACAGGACTGTGGAAAGTCTTGTTTGGGTAAAAAGCAAGCTTAGCAGTAGGCTTTGGTAGTAAAACAAGCTGATGGTTGAACTTACCCTTCTTCACAGCTGGCTTACCAAGAAGCATATGCAAGGTGCTTGGCAACCCACCTCCACCACAGCTTCTTATTTTGTGTTCACCTGTTCTCTTTGATACCTGTTCTGTGGTCCCTGCTGTGTGCTTTCATATCTATGCATGAAGGGAATGGGAGGTCTGGTTTCAGGGACTTCTAAAAGGGACCTCTTAAGACTTGCTATAGATGTCTATCTATGTGTACATATACATATATACACACATTTATTTATTTATAAGGAACCCACAATAGTGGTTGCTAATCTCACTGGCGCCCAAGCCATCAAGTATAACCTAATAAAACATTACACAATAAAGGTGATTGTAATAAAGACGCAAAATATCCACATAATTGTCTCTTACATCCACAATAAGGTTTTACACTTGTAAAAACATACACATGCAAATGTCACTAGGTATACATATACACTCAAAAGTCATCACCTAGCATGCATGTCTTTAGACTGAAGGACTTGCCAATCCATGGATGTACTTTTGTGGATGAGGCCTCCTTTGACTTGTTCCAGTGCATCCTGCATTTGCTTTATTAGATTCAAATTTAATTAGGAACATGTTCTCTAGAAGAACCAACTCCTCCGTGCTGACTTGATCTCACCCTGTTACTGTGTGACAGACCTCAACAGCACGGTCCTGTCCCATCCTCTGATCATTTTTGACAGCATGGTAAAATCATACTGGCAGCAGAGATGTTTCCTTTCCTGATTTGGCTGTGTGAGCAATGGCTCTTAAATTGGGTCACAGCGGCTAATGGATCCCATGCCGGGAGTGCCATTAAGAAGAAATAAACCTATGTGGACATATTTATTAAGCAATTTGCACCTCGTGCCATCTATTAGAGGGCTAATAAGGGAAGCTGTCTGACTGCCCTGCCTCAGCTTTAAGTGAATATCAAAATGTACGATTACAGTGCAATCAAATCAGAGGTAGAATTATGATGTTTAGATTCACACAAGGGTTGGGGATCTTTAACGGCATTTTCATAACTCTAAAAGGGAGAGTTATTAAATTACATTGTAGTAGTTAATGCAACTATTTCTTGTGTTAAACATGTTTCTGCTTGTTATTACTGCCACGGTTATTACTGCCACTACAGCTGGAGGAAGGTGGTGGTGCACCATCAAACAAACAAGCAACAAAGAGAGAAAAACAATGTG
>NW_005187648.1:390887-391907 GCF_000239375.1 Pundamilia nyererei | reverse complement strand
CTGTGATATTTATACACTAACCTGTGATGTTTGTACACTAACCTGTGATGTTTGTACACTAACCTGTGATATTTATACACTAACCTGTGATGTTTGTACACTAACCTGTGATGCTTGTACACTAACCTGTGATGTTTGTACACCAGCCTGTGATGTTTGTACACTAGACTGTGATATTTGTACACTAACCTGTGTTGTTTTACACTAACCTGTGATATTTGTACACCAGCCTGTGATATTTATACACTAACCTGTGATGTTTGTACACTAACCTGTGATGTTTGTACACTAACCTGTGTTGGTTTACACTAACCTGTGATATTTATACACTAACCTGTGATATTTGTACACTAACCTGTGATGTTTGTACACTAGCCTGTGATATTTGTACACTAACCTGTGATGTTTTACACTAACCTGTGATATTTGTACACTAGACTGTGATATTTATACACTAACCTGTGTTGGTTTACACTAACCTGTGATATTTGTACACCAGCCTGTGATATTTGTACACTAACCTGTGATGTTTGTACACTAGCCTGTGATATTTGTACACCAGCCTGTGATGTTTTACACTAACCTGTGATATTTGTACAATAGACTGTGATATTTATACACTAACCTGTGTTGTTTTACACTAACCTGTGATATTTGTACACCAGCCTGTGATATTTGTACACTAACCTGTGATATTTGTACACTAGACTGTGATATTTATACACTAACCTGTGTTGTTTGTACACTAACCTGTGATGTTTTACACTAACTTGTGATATTTGTACACTAGACTGTGATATTTGTACACTAACCTGTGATATTTGTACACTAGCCTTTGATGTTTGTACACTAACCTGTGATATTTGTACACTAACCTTTGATATTTGTACACTAGCCTGTGATGTTTGTACACTAACCTGTGATATTTGTACACTAACCTGTGATATTTGTACACTAGCCTGTGATGTTTGTACACTAACCTGTGATATTTGTACACTAACCTGTGATATTTGTACACTA
>NW_005187648.1:388492-390366 GCF_000239375.1 Pundamilia nyererei | reverse complement strand
CTATCATAGGAAACCAATGAAACCATGAGGGTTGAAATATTCCTTCTTGCTCTCTGACATCACTTTCCTCTGACACATTACACTCACAGACATACTGTGTGTCACAGTGTCTGTGGTCAGTCCAGAGGGAGCGTGTTTTGTTACCCTGGATGTCTGGAAGTGGGGATGGGGGTGGCTGGTAAACAGGCCCCAGGCACTGCTCTCTCTGACCAGGGCTAGGCTCTGGTAGCTGGGAGGAGGACTGCATTAGATGAGATAAAGGAGCTTGTCAGTGGTCTGTGGGGAGGCCATGCTCATTCAATGAACACTGAGGGCCGGTGGGGAGCCTCAGGCAATGTCCCACGCTGAGGCCAGAGAACAACGTTGTGGTGTAACTCTCTGGGTTCAGCAACATCAGAGTTGCGGTCAGTTGTGGAACAGATCCAGACTTTCTTTTAGTACTGAGGTTGGGCCTGGCACGTTTTTGATATGGTTTTAAACAGGAAGGTAATCCAAGCAAAATTTATTTTTCTACTTAGTTCTTGTTAGTCGCAGTGAACAAAATGAACATTGTGACAATTTTCATTTGTTGTCCTCTACTGAAGAGAATAGTGACTGTGATCAGCTTGGATTCAGTGGGTTTGCTGATGCCCACGTTTTCAAACTGGAACAAAGGTCTCACAGCCAAGAACAAAATCAGGAGCAGCTGGGCGGGATCCATATTTTGGATTGAAAAATCAATGAAATTAACAGTTAGGCTTGTTTGGTGGCACACTGTAGAGCTGTATGCAGCTTCACACATGGTGCTCTCGCCCTGACTTTTATTTTGCTAAAATTGAGCGCCGATGCTTCTTTATCATTAAACATGTTCCACGTGTGGTGTGAATCTGAACTAATACAATATTAGAATTTCACCACTGAAAACTGAAGCACAACTTGTTGGATGGATTCTATCAGAATCCATCCAACAAGTCTATTTGCCAGATAAATCCATTATTGTCTGGGCTAAACTATGGGCAGGGCTTATGAAATAATTACTGGACATTAGTGTGAACCGTCCATAGAACTCCTCCTGTAACAAAATCAGCAGTGCGTGGGTAAGAGGTGGTGGTGAACTGTGAGCATGCAGGGAAAATAAAATAGACGGCAATCATAAAGATCGAACACACCACTGAAACTCTGGAGAAAAGGCAGCAGTGTTAACTGTGCACTGAACCACCGTTGGTGTGTTGACCTGGAGAGGCTGACAGACCCAGATGTTTCATCAGGACAGAGCAGAGTCACCACCAGCTACTTGTTTCTGTGCTTGTTCCTCAATTATGAAAATGATCGTTTTTATTTACATTTGGAATAGAGTGAGAGGAAAGCTCGAAGCCAGACGTCACTCCCAGGGGAACATATTAAACATCGCATTATGATCTTTCTTTTCAGAAACAGATCTAATAACTGGTCTCAATTATATTTGATTCATATTGTGTCATATTCTACTCGTGAGAGCAACCCAGCATTAAAATGTGTTATCTTAAGAAGACATCAGAGTGAATCTCGCCTTATTTCTTAAATCACTGCATATTTCACATTTGCATGGTGGGCTGTGAGATAAACAACAGCTAACAGAGAGGAAAGTTTGAAATCTCTGCATGAAACTGTTACAGCAGCTCTCTGTGCTTGCTCTGTGCCCTTGATGCCTGCGCCTGCTTCATCCCACTTTCCATTTAAACTGGTAGCTACACACTCTGATGCCACTGATAGGCAGTAATTAAATGAGCGAGGCTGGTTCTTTGCCCTGTAAACCAGCTCTCCTGGGCCCGATACTACATGGAAATTCAGCTCTGAGGATCCACTTTCAGATGTCTGCCTGGAAAACACGCCTGCTCACTGTGTGCGTGTGTGTG
>NW_005187648.1:387289-388472 GCF_000239375.1 Pundamilia nyererei | reverse complement strand
GTGTGTGTGTCTGAGTGTGCTCATACATGGAAGCAGTGGATTTGGGGAATACACTTAATGAATCTTTTAACCTCAATCTTTTCTCCTGCAAATGCATGCATATCATGATCTGTGTTTGAGATGCAGGCCTGATATTCATGATTTATTTATCTTAAACACACACACACACACACACACACACACACACACACACACACACACACACACACACACACACACACACACACACACACATCTGGGCATTTATGGCAGTTTGTTTGACATTCAGAAATACTCAAACTAAATCATTTCACATTATTTCAGTTGACATATTAAAGGTAGGAATTTGGAAATGGATGTTTCCAGTGTCCAATTTTCTAGCACTCCAAAAAACTCCTATAATCCTCTAAATTATTCAGGGGTTCTCTTAGTCAGGATATGGTTGACCTAGTTTTGCAAAGTTCAATATCTTCCAAAGTTTGAAACCTGCCATCAACCTTCACCATCTTTCTTCCATAGTGTAGCGAGGGATGACAAACCCAAGGAAACACCTCACAGTTCAGATCCTACCTCATGTGGTGTTATGTGTGTGTGTACATGTGTTTTTGGGGTGGTTAGTACAAAGGTGAATCATTTCTATCCTGATCCAAAAGTTTCCCACTCGTGACACAAAAGGACTCACTGAGTGGTTTCAGGACCATCGTTTGAGCAGCAGAATTGCTCGTTTCCTGTTTTTCTGCAGGGACCTGTGCAAAACAGCAGCTGATCAGGTGATGTCATGGTGTCCACGCCTTTTCATATCCACGTTCCTGTAATGTTTCTATTTCCATTCTGATCTCATTCCTGTGGTGTTAATTAAAGTGGTTTTATTAAAGCTGCCTTTGTAGCCAAGTGTGCACCACTGTTTAATAGTTGTTTAAATATTTACATATAAGTATTGAATCACAAGACCCTTTGTTGTCTTAAAGACCTCACAATGTCATACCACCCCACTTCACATCATACCACTCTAACAGAGCACTTTGCTTGTTGTTCCTTTAAAAGTAGAATGGGAGGCAGAGCCTTCAGCTTTCAAGCTCTTTTCTGTGGATCCAGCTCCCAGTTTGGATTCAGGAGAATACATGCTTAAATTTTTTAAAACCTTTCTTTTTGATAAAGCTCAGAGTTAGGATGGATCAGGTGATCCTGAGTAGGGATGGGTACC
>NW_005187648.1:384507-386370 GCF_000239375.1 Pundamilia nyererei | reverse complement strand
AGCACCGGCACCGTTTCAAAAGTACCGATTTGGCACCGGTATCGGATAAAACCTAAACGATACCCATCCCTAATCCTGAGGCTGCTGGGGGATTCCCATGATGCCGGTCGCAGCAGATGGCTGCCGTTCGTCCAGCCCAAATCTGCTGGAGGTTGCTTCCTGTTAAAAGGGAATTCTTTGTTCACACTGTCACCAAGTACTTGTTCATAGGAGGCTGTCTGATTGTTGGAGTTTTCTCTGGATTATTGTAATGTTTTTATCTTACGATATTAACTGTTGTTGTGATTTAATGCTATATAAATAAAACTGACTTGACTTGAACTGAGCTGATATATGATGGACTTGATGCACTGTATCATGGCATCAAACAGTCCTTATCCTAACCTTTGCTAAAGTTAATCAGGTAGTTTTTCCTGCCTAAACGTGATAAAGTGTCATTACACCCCAGGAAGAACTTGTTGGAGCTCGTGTAACAGCATGCGACCTTTCCAAAGTGCCAGCTTGGAGAAAGCCAGGCTCTTGGTTTTAGCTTTTATGTCCTTATGGTAAAGTAGACTAACCATGTCCAGACCCAGACCATGACTCTGTGTACTGACAGCAGTCTGGGTCATATTCATACAAGGTTTTTGCTTCTGTATGAGTCCAGTGACCTCGTAGAAACAAGCAAACATAACGCAGGGTAAATCATAATTAGCAGTGTCAGAAAGTTCACAGAATGATGAATTAGTCCTTTTCCTTTACCACCAGCAGAGGTTCCATACCTCAGATGAGATCACAAGAAACCGAATCTGGTTCACTCCACCAGCTGTCCCACACTCCTGTTTCCTCCTCCTCTCCATTCAAACTACAGCTTTTTATCTATCGCCCTTAAATGCACTCTCTGCCCATTGTGATGGACAGACAGATGAAGGAGGAGGTGGAGGAAAGTGGTCCCTGGCTCAGGTTTCCTTCTTCCATCTCCTTTTCTCTGTCACAACCCTGCAACCTTGCCTCACCCCTGCACTCTCTCTCATCCTCCTCTTGCCCCTTTCTTGCCCTCTCTCACCATTATGTCCTCAGCCTCTCTTGCTCTGCCCTCCAGATTGGCTTTGCACAGGAATGGGGAAACAGAGAGAGAGAGAACGTGAGATAGAGGATGTGACTGGGCCCCCTCCATCTGTCGCGACTGCAGGATCAAATAATAGGATTCTGTCTGAGAATAGAAGATAATTGCAGTCTGCATTCTGCTCCCTAAGTGTATGATATTAACCCCACGCTCCCCACTAGCCCTGCAGTAAGAGGCAGATGGCTCTGTGTTTTGATATCTGAGCCAGGGAGAGTGAGGTCAGAAGTCAAGTTGGAGTTCAAATCCAAAGGAGTGATTTTTCGCTTCCCCCTTTGACCCCCTCTCAATACCCTCCCCTTTTCCTTCATCTCCCACAGTGGAGAAAATATGGATGTCATTCAACAAAAGGACATTCCCTAAGACCTATGCCCCAGCAGACCAGTTGTAGCCTGATGTAAGGAGAGCAGGTAGCCCTCGCTCCGCACTAACCCACTTACATACATGGTGAGTGGCATGCAAAGGTTTCAGGGTGTGAGACAAAGGTGGGAATGGAGTCCAGATTAGATTTAATTATCAGGCTACACAGTGTGGCAGAGGTCACAAGCTGCTGGAAAGGGTTAGGAAAAGGGACATTCAAATAGATATATCCATTTTTAGAATTCCTGTTTGACTCTGGGAGAAGCTGAAGGCGCAGCCATGTATTTAAACTACACAGGACAAAGTGAAAGTCACACGTATGTACAAGAGATTTGATTAGAGATGGGTATGGAAACCCGGTTCTTGTTGAGAACCGGTTCCCACTGTTTCAATTCCTTGGA
>NW_005187648.1:367056-373059 GCF_000239375.1 Pundamilia nyererei | reverse complement strand
TGCTTAAGACCAAGCCATTGATACCACCAGGAGTGTTTCAGAAGGGGGACGTGTATGGACGACGTCGATGGAGGCAAGTTCAGTACATGTCTGACCTGTTCTGGAAGCGCTGGGTCAAGGAGTACCTGCCCCAGCTTCAAGAGCGTCAGAAGTGGCAGAGAATCGGACGGAACTTCATTCCTGGGGATGTGGTTATCGTTGTCGATGATTCTGCGCCTCGTAACTCTTGGGTGACTGGAAGGATTGTGGAAGCAATTTCTGACAGTAAAGGACTTGTACACCAGGTTCGTGTTAAGACAAGGACTGGTTGTTTGGACAGGCCGATCACTAAAGTGTGTCTTCTACAGGAAACACAAGAGTCATGAAAATTGACTTTTTTCAAATATCTATTTGCATTAATGTATATTTATTTATTTGGAATTGAAATTGTATCTGTGAATGTTTTGATAAAGGATTGATCATGTTTATCAGTATGTCTCCTACATGGTAAGTGTGAGGTAATTATTGCTCTAAAATAATTAGGGGCCGGTATGTAGGAGCCATATGAGTTGTTTCTGTCTGACTAAGTGGGTTGGTTTAAATGGACTCACTGTATTGGTGCATGGGTGTGGGGCGTGTCTCATGGGTGTGGTATAAGGTAAATGTGGTTGCACTCACTTGTTCACAGCACCTGATGTGATGAGCAGAAGGTAGGGTGAGCACGAGGCAAAACTTTCTGTTGACCGCAACATATCACAACATACCGTAACATTATCACAATATGAATGCAATTGATAGTAACTTGAGCGCAGTTTTGGGCGCAGCTTGAATGATTGTGAGATATTTGGACTGTAACTTGACGATGTTGGTATATTTGTGCACTAATTAATGCCATAGACTAGTTTGTAATGTGACACAGTAGCTGGTGCATTTATTCGTAAGTTGCAGTTATTTGCTTGTGCAGTCTGTGCGTTTGTTTGATAGTTGTTCCCATGTGCTGATTTGTGGTTTGGACAGTTGCATGTGGAAATAAAGAAGCAAATGATACAGAAGTGTTTTATGCATTAATTGTTGCGCGTCATCAGGGTCCTCATGTTTAGCCTGCCGCGGCCGTTGGTTGGAAGAGCCGCAACACTGATGATACAATAGTGCCAGAGAGGATCATATTGGTGACAGGAAGAGACCTTCAGCAGAACCAGGGCCAGGAAGCATCTATCCTGCTGCCTGTTGGTGTGGAGAGAAGAGGTGAGACAAAAATCAGTGCATGAAGATACAAAGAGAAAACACAAATAACGGGACAGAGGACATTTAGTAATATGCAACAGTGAGAGGGAGAGGTGCCCGACAGCTGGAAGCTCTGCCTCCCATCCTGCGTTTGGAGAGCCTAGGAAACACAGAGCGATGTGCTCTGTGGGGATTATACTGTAAGACATGATAAAACCTCTTCCTTCAGTACTTTGTACGATGCAGTGAAAAAGATAACCAAATGAATTGAAAATTGTGTTTTTAGATGATGATTTATCCAAACCTTCTTGGCGCTATGTGAAAAAGTTATTGTCCCCTAAACCTAATAACTGATGGTGCCACCCTCGGCAGTCTTTGTGAGCGGGGTCCAATCTTTGCAGAATTACATTAACACAGCCACACTGGAGGGTTTCTGAGGATGAACGAGCTGTTTGAGGTCACAGCACTGGACTTTAACTAGGCCACTCCAAAACCTTCCTTGTGTGTTTCTAAAGCTCCGGACGTGGACGTCGTCCTGCCAGCTGTGCTTCAGCTGATGGCTGTGGAGCAGCGTTCATCGTCCTGGTCCAGACCGTCACACTACTACCCCATGCTTGACTGTGGGTATGGTGTTCTTGCTGGGTTAGGTGGGTTAGTTTAACACCAGATGTAACTGAATGGAAACCTTCCAGAAAGATCCTCTCTTGTCTCATCATCCCTGAAAGTCTTACCTTTGTGCTGTTTTGGGGTTTTTCTAACATAAAAAAGTGATTAAAAGTGATTAAAAAATGATTTGATGTGGAGACACAACAAAGATTAAGACTGCAGACAATTTTCTACACGGCTGGCATTTTACAGGATAAATATTCATGTGTTTAATAAAAAGTTGGCATCATGGAAAATGTAATGCTATGACTGTAGGTCCTGTATGTGAGGAGTTTACAGACTGTGATATATATGACACAGTACGATCAGCTCCAAGTACTTGTCTTCGCCCTGCACTGATCTCAGAGGATGGGAGGCAGCAGGCCTCCCTCCAGCTAACCTGTGCTGCTCCAGACAGCCGATAAGGAGGAAGATGGATTGGAATAATAGCTCGTGTAAAAATCCAGGCGCCTCCTCGGCCAAAACCTCAGCAGGGGGCTGCAACGAAGGAAAGCGAGCCATCCTCACTAATTAGACCCAAATGTCCAAATTTAGAATTGGCCGTGGTCAATAGCGAGCGCTGTGTCCTGTCATGGTTGTTACCTAGAGATCAGTCCAACCTATCAGTTACCATAAAGCTGAAGAACACTGATAGGTTGACCTGAGCTCATGTCTCAAGCTCCGCCCAGAATCAACGACCCATCAGCTCTCGTTTTCACTGCTACACTTTTGTTTCCTTATTTTATTTCTGGTTTGATCTATTTGTTTTTTTTACAGCTCAGCCAGAAAAATAACAACGAAATCTGTTATTTGTCTTCATAAGTGACGCGTCAGAGTGTTTTTGTCTGTCTCCTCACTTTTACAAATTATTAAAGACAATTTAAGATGTTGTGAGAAATCTGTTAATTTCATAATTATTTGATTGTAACAGCAGATTTAATACCTGTGGTCACAGCGCTGACGAAGAAGCAAAACAATTGATTTGTTAAACAAGTCAAGCAATGATTGTGTTTGAATCCCTGTGAAGAACGGAGCCGAGGACTGTTCCCCTAAACTGATTGTGCTTTGATTTATTCGAGGACACGTTAAAATAAAGCTGAGCTGACACAAAGTTCAATATGTTCAGATGCTGCTTGTGCTGTTGCTCAGTAAGGCCACTGAGCTGAAACAGTCATGTGTTTGGATTCTGAAGCTCACGTGTGATGGTAGCGTGACTGAAACTCAGCTGAAGACACATTCACTTTGATTTGTTCTAACCATGTTTTATACAGTGAGCTGTTTTTACATAAAGCACTTATATTCTTAATCTCTGGTGACCTCCATCTTTGAAAAAGTACAAATAGATATGTTTATCTTGTTTATCCAAATTTAACACAGCAAACAAGTTTCTTGTTCTTCCTCTTACACTGTAATGGTTTGACTCACAGGACTGTGTGTGTGTGTGACATTCTGCAGAATAATACATTCAAATTTATTTCTATTTACATCAAGTTGAAACAGCAGGCCCCTCCAGGTGCTTTATGTTGGAGCTAAAGACAACAATAACAATAAAGGAAAAAATAAATAAATAGTGCGACGCCTCTCTGACACCACTGCTTCATTTTCATGTAGTCACTGTCAGAACAGAACAGCTGGGACACAAATTCATCCAATCACACTTCAGATATTGGTGATTATGAATCTATTATAAACTAACTAATAAACAGGCTGCATGTGTCAGTGTGAAACTGCAGTTCCTCTAATGGCCACTTGAGGCAGAGTCCTGACTTCCAGTTTGAAATGTTGAACTTTAAGCATGTTGATGAATCTGGTTGGTTAGATCCAACACGAGCACAGGTCAGCTGATCACAAACGTGTGCTGTGGTTTCTCCTGCTTTCATCCCACACCTGATAAATCCAGCTTTAACCCCTGACTGCTCACGTTTCTCTTCAGGTTTAACGTGATCTACAATAGAGGAGACAGCAGGCGGAGCTATTTAACACCTTTTCCCAGCTATTCTACGTGACTGCGGTGCAAGCTGAGTGCAATTCATTAGAATTGAAGCTGAAAAACTAACAAATACTAAGAGTTTTTATTTCTGCAATATCATTTGTTATTCCATCTGTTCCATTCTGCATTTCAGTATGTGCGCTTGCATCACAACATGAATCAGTACTGCGAGTATCTGTACTTCTGCTTAAGTGATAAATGTGTGTACCTTAGTGTACTGTATGTATTTACTAATGTAAAGCAGAGTAAAGGTACTGATCCCCTCTGAAGTAACCAGTAGCTGTTTTGCATGTCTGCATTAGTGCCAACACGCTGCCGACGCAGCGCCGTGCTAGGACACTCACTCCAAATATTCTCGGGTGGCTTGTGTTTGCAGCGGAGTTTAGGGACTTTATTAGCACAAATGCCATAAAAAGAATCTTTGTTTCCTTCCTGTGAGCTTGTTCTCCTCTTCACTTCCTCTCCCTCCTCCTGTGCCTGAACCAAGAGGTAATATCTCCAATCTAGTGATGATTTTTCACTGTCACTGGTTCTTGGTACGGCCGGAGCTTCAGAGAGGAGGCTGAGGGGGGGGTGAGAATGGGGGTGCTTGCCCCATGAACACAGTCATTCATTAATAAGGGTTATCTGGGTAATTATGATCTAATTAGAAGGAAAACATTATTGTTTTATAAGGATAGAGCACAGATCACTGAGCTACAAAGGAAAGCCAAGATGGACGTGCCAAAGTTCCTCTGATGACTGTTTCAGGCTCCCGTGTTAAAAAATCAGATTAAATGTCCAAACATATTTGAAGTCTGGTGAAATAAAGCTGCTTACTGTTTGACGGTTAGGCTGTTTGTAGTCACTGAAATGGACAATGAGTGAAATTGTAGCACTGGATCACTGATGAGCTGGTTTATTAGACTGACTTATGGCTTGTTCATTTTCTTAAATGAAGAAACAAACTTATACTTTGATGCTGTTTTTAGCTTGAAGTAGTAAAGTCAGTGTATCGTCCACTGTAAGGCTGTGAGTTTTAAATAAGATGACAGTTTTCTATTATTGTCATTATTATTTTATATTATTGTTCTGTTTATTTTTCATCCTGCTGCTACACTAACTTCCTCTTGTGGGACAATAAAGAATTGAATTGAAGTGAGTTTTTGAAGAAAGCATTAACTGAAAAATTGCATTAGTTATGTCCTTATTTTGACTTATTTTAAGTTCCTCTACAAAAGACCAGGAGTAAACAGAAATACTGAAGTGTAAATGACCAACAGCAAACAACCATAACCAGGTTCAGGACGCTGCTGGGCAGCAATGATCACACGGCTGACTCTGTTTGTATCACCACTGACCGCCAACCTCAGCTGAACGTGGGTCTGCCTTGGAGTCATGGTCTTTTTTGCAGCAGATAGCTGATATCTGACCCAGCACACACTGATCTACAACATTACAGGAACGTATCGGTGGACAGCTGACGCCTCAGTACATCCCATCATACCTGAACGCAGAATGAAAAGCAGCAACGCTCATTATTCAGATGGGGAGCAGTGATTTAATGTTGTCCCTGACTACGAAGGAAATAGGAAATAAGAAAAGAAGGTACAGGTTAATCTCACACACACACACACACACACACACACACACACACACACACACACACACACACACACACACACACACACACACACACACCAGCTTGGCATCCCTCCAGTCATATCAGGAATCTAAAATTTCACTTACATTCCAATTGAATACGAGCTATCATCACAGGCGCCTTTATCTGCTGTGATATATACTCACAGGCTGGGAGAGGGAGGACTGCAGGATCATGGCGCACCTATTTGTGTTTATGGCTTTGCAGGGAAAGAGATAAATGACCCCCCGTTTTTATTTGGTTTTAATGAAGTAGGGACCGAGGGACTCCCCAGCATGCCGCTCTCTATCCCCTGCCTGTCCTCGTTCTTCACTAGCATCCCCTTTTGCTCACCCCCCTACCTTGTTTGGTGGTTGTTTGTGACCTAGATGCAGGAAGGCTGACAAAGGACACTGGTTGGAAGAGAAACTCACCTCTGTGGAGTGGACGAGGCACCAGGTAGAAACGTGTTAACCCTGCAGTCTCATAAGCTAACAGGAGCTCCCCTGGGTGTGGGCCGGGAACATTATATTTGGCTGCCACA
>NW_005187648.1:360834-366372 GCF_000239375.1 Pundamilia nyererei | reverse complement strand
CACACACACACACACACACGCACACACACACACATACACACACACGCGTCCTTCTACTCTGTACTTTCTATGGGACTTCATTAGAAGGGTGGAGAAGAGACTCCAGTGGGAGAGAGAACATGGACACATACATGCAGTACAGACAAACACGCATGCATATGCATTGGTGTCAGCAGCACATGCACTAAACCATGTTTCCATGTACCAAACGCTGGTGGCAGCAGCTGCTGGTCTGCATCTCTGACACACAGACACACACACACACACACACACACACACACACACACACACACACACACACACACACACACACACACACACACACACACATGCTGTGTAAAATGTAAATAAAGTTTTTTGTAGATATATTTTCTGGAAGTCGTGTAGAAGAAGGAGGTTTCTTGCTCCATCGTTCACACAGGGTCACTCTGTGCCAGATGTGCTTTCTGACGCCATCGAACCATCTACAGTCACCCCTCACTTCTGTGTAGGTTCTTAGGTCATAGGTCATGGCAGTCTAACGAGCTTGGAACTAAGTGAATGGGCTCCCTTAAGTTGCATGAAGATGTTTAACCTCTCATCCATGAGGCTTCTTCAGTTTGGAAGAACTGAGGAAATGAAGTTACAGACAAACTCCTTCTCCAGTTCTAAGCTGAAGACGCCTCTTGGCGAGACGTGAAATGTCTTCATGAAACCTAAAGAAGTCCGTTTCCTTTTTTTCAAGCTCCTAAGAATGAAAAATGTTTTTTCTCTTTTTGATCTGATGGCAGTCACAGAATTGTCAGAGCCAACAGAAGACTAGAAACCATCAGGTCTACTTGAAGCCACAATCTTCTTGTTGTGTCGAGACAGTGCTAACCACTTTCCCACAGCCTCGGCTAACTCCCTCTCTTCCACAGCAGGTCTTTGTCTCTCTCACCCACAACCAATCACAGCAGATGGCCCCGCCCCTCACTGAGCCTGGTTCTGCCCGAGGTTTCTTCCTGTTAAAAGGGAGTTTTTCCTTCCCACTGTCACCAAAGTGCTGCTCACAGGGGGTCATATGATTGTTGAAAGTAAAGCATTGTTGCAGTAATGCACAAAGGTAAAGTAAGATGCTTTATCTTTAGGTTGTTGACGTCCAGTCAGTCTTGCGGATGTCTGTGCACGTATATGTAGCTGGTTTTGTTGCTATAGTTATTAGTGGTCATATGTCACTGCGTGTTGATTTGATTACAGCAACGCAAGCAGGCTACCGAATGTAAATAAAATGAACGGCTTTGCTTTGTGTTTCTCTATTTTTAACTGTTATTCTTCCAATTAAGTCTCATGTTGTAACAAAGAGAAAATATAGAGTAAAATTATACAACTAAAAAGAAAGAATTGCAGATGATTTTAAGCACTTTGAAGTCAAAGAGTTGTTGTGAAGAAGGAGATAACAGAGGAAAGGTGGTAATGGCACTAAGTTTCATTTATTAAGGTGGAACATAAAGACTTCAAAGTTATTCCCAAACAAACTCCAAATGTTTGACTTGTAAAATAAGTCATGCAAGAAAACTTGATTGGAGAAAAAGCGTCACCTGTGCTCTTTGCATGAGCGGTCTGACTTTGTTAATTATGTTGTAATTGTCTAATGCAGCTGACAGATGTTTCAGTTGTTTGCAGACTAAAAAACAAAAAAATAACTATTTTTAAAAGAACATGACATCATTAGAGGGAAGTTAGGCGCCGTGTTTGGAAAAGAAATTACCTTTGAGCTGCTCGTCTGTACTCTGTGCAGCACATCCAGTGTTTTATGTGAGCACGTGCCTGCTACTGTTATTTATTCATTTTTCACTGTGCGACAAAAGCAATTGGAGGGTGTCATATTTAAAAAGGTCGAGTATCTACAGGAGTGTTACGTGTCTGAGGGATGATCCTCGGGGACAGCGGGGCCACCGTTAGCTGGAGAGGAAGAACGGTTCCAGGGTGGGAGCTGTGCGCCTGACATGAAGGGACAAAGCACAACAGTTTCACTTATACACATAGATACAGAAACTACAGTCACGTTCGACTGTTTTCTTTTGTCTGTGTTTGAGTTTTACTGCAAAATGTGAAAAAACATATAAATAGAAGGCGGTAAATAAGAAACAAAAACACCTGACCCTCAAATATCACCCCCCACTCTGGTCTGATGGGCTCTTATCGTGGACACTCTTAGGAAAAAGTGTTACATTTAGCACGTGGTGATCAGATCGGAGCAATTAACTTGGTGAGTGCAATCGAATTATTACAGGTAGAAATGATTTCCAAAGCTCTGAGAATAAAACCCAGGCTGTGATGAACCAGGAATGATCAGGTGAGAGGGCGGAGGGCGACACACAGCCATGAGGCGTTGGATGACAGCGCCTCGTGTAAAACGTCAGAGCTCGATGACAGTTGCTTTCATGCTGCAGGATGCAGTGTTAGGATGCCTGGGTCGTCGACCCAGGGTTTTTGAGTTTTTGATATTATTTATACGGTCTAGTTTTTGGTTTCTTTGAGTTCTGTCTTAAGGTTTATGTCTCTGTCTTCTTTAGTTGCTCTGTCTCCCCTATCACCTGCATCCCCTTGTCTAGTTCGTTAGTTTTTTTAGTTTTGTTATATTTTGAGTATTAAATTAAAGCCTTTTTGAGTTCACGTCTGTCTCCAGAGTCTGCACCTTGGGTCCTATTCCTGCCTGCACACAGCCATACCTAACATGCAGCTGCTGTCTAATCGACTTTCATGGCACAGGAAGAATTTGTGTGCAGCTTCTCGGACTGTGGCTGGTTCTCACAGGATCTTCATGCAGCACCCTGAACTCACCCTGCACCTCTGTCCTAATTGATTTCTCTCTCTCTTTCTAGCTCTCTCTCTCTCTCTGCCAATTGTAAAACACCAAATGCCACAGAGGAAAGCTGCAACAAACAGCAGTAAATGTTGTGCGGCCCTGCTTGGAATCTCACAGCTAAATAAGACATCCCTCCATCTGTGCATTGCCCTATATCACTCCCTCTGCAACTACCAGGGGGACATGTTTGAACAACGTGCCATAAATCCCATTTATTACACATTAAGCAGTAACCCCAGAACATGTGCTGTGAAACCTGGCCTCTCACCATGTTTCCCAAGCCCCAATTAAAAGCACATTATGGTACTGGTCCCTGGGTCCTGGTCAGACACTCAGAGTGCTGCAGAGCCACTGCTTCCCCCAGGCACGGCTGCAGGACTTTCTTTATGGAGACATGTTTGCCAAAGGGGAACAAGGAACATTAAGTGTTCTGGCTGTCTGCATCGACCCGGCTCTGTCTATCTGTCATGCAGGGGGACGACTGAAAAAACCAAAGCAGAGATGAAAAATATTACATCGCTGTTTGCTCGATGTGAGCAGGTAACAACGCTTTAAAACACAACTTTAATAAAATCACATTTTCTCCTTCTTCTGGTGTGGACAAATGTGACCAGCCTGACAAAGACTGAAACTAAAGACATTTTTTGTAAATATAATTCCAGTCAGCGTTCATTTTTCCCCTGAAAGTCAACAAATGTAAATGTTTCCTGACATCTAAGTTTAGTTTCCTTAACTGCAATAACCCAGGACCAGGCAGGATTCAAACGTCGTTGTGCTTAACCCTCTCCAGGCAGGCGTTGCTGATTTGTAACAGTTAAAAACTAAGAACCTGATTGCCCCACATACATATTTTATGAGTTTCTTTACTCAGAAGTACCACTGCAGGACTTGGTTGTGCATTAGCAACAAAAAGCTTAATTTAAACCTGATCAAACAGCTGATGAAGAAAACTACCAAAAAACTAAATAAACAAAGTGAAAACGTCTCTCTGATGATACACTACATTAATGCTAAATGAATGTAAAGCTAATGTGCTAAACATGATCTTCCTAACGTGCACCGACTATGAAATAACCTCACAGAACAGCCATCAGGGACAAAGCGCATATGAGGGACCAGGTCTTTGAAAACTCCCAGCCCAGCATGTGTGTTGGAGACTTCTTTAAACTGTCCATCCATCCGCTTCCGCTTATCCTTTCCAGGGTCGCGGGGGGCGCTGGAGCCTATCCCAGCTGTCATGGGGCGAGAGGCAGGGTACACCCTGGACAGGTCGCCAGTCTGTCACAGGGCCAACACACAGGGACAGACAACCATTCACACCTAGTGGCAATTTGGATTATCCAATTAACCTATCCCCACAAGCTGCATGTCTTTGGAAGCCGGAGTACCCAGAGGGAACCCACGCAAACACGGGGAGAACATGCAAACTCCACACAGAAAGACTGATGGTGGAATTGAACTCAGGACCTTCTTGCTGTGCGGCAACAGTGCTAACCACCGTGCCACCGTGCTGCCCCATTTACCTCTTTAAACTGGTAAATGTAAATTCAGTTTTTCTACTAGAGGTTAGTCTGAACTTCAGTCACCTGGGTTAGGGGCTGCATGTGACTAACTAGGGTTAGCTTCACTGTGTCCTTCATCCTTCAAAGCCCCAGAGACACGTATGATCTCACATGCTGAAGAATGATCCAGCTTTGACATCTGTAATACCACCTTAGATGTGAAAGACGAAACCAGTCACCAAACTGGCTGCTGCAAACGCGTTATTCTAATCAGCAAGGCTGCTCCATTTGTGTGCTGATTGTGTGCGGTTGCGTCATGGATGCTTACTTTGCACATTCATGTTGGTGCTTGCAGATATCCCCCTCCACCACCTCCACCACTGCTACTGTGATGCAACCCAGCCTTTTCCTTTCAACACCTCTCTTGCTGATGCAACCGTGTTGACCCCAGAATGTGCTGCTGTTATTACCACTCTGCCTAATTACATCCTGTGTGTGCTCATGTGCAGAGGGCATGGTGTGCATGTTTGAATGCACACTTCAACTAGTGTTTATCACTGAATCACACGTGCGTGCTTCCTAACCCTGCTTTGTTTGCATTTTTCTGTACGTCTGTGTGTACTTGTGTCCGGAGTGTCCTCGGAGATCATCTCGTCTGTAATGAAGGCTCCACAGGCACAGGGAGTCAGAGCAGGGACTGCTAGCATCACTGCCGTGGCTCCTTAGGTCAAGCCAAGCATTTTAATTGGCTCTGAGGAGCTGGTTAATGCTGCTGGCTGGCACGGCCTTGGGTGAGTGTCGTCACCTCCTGTGGCCACTTTGCACTGCATGTAAGAAACGGCCGTGGCAGGTGGCAGGAGATCAGCGTGTGGCCGCTGGGCCACAACACGCACTAACTCGGTGAGACGGAGGTAATTTGCTAGCACACACACACACACGCGCGCGCACGCACACACACACACACACACACACACACACACACACACACACACACACACACACACACCTGTTTGTTTAAAAAAGCTTTCTTTTTTCAGTCGGTGTGTAATCAGTGCGCAGTTTTACATAAAAACGACAGCAAGACTCAGAAAATCAGCAGCAGAAAGCATCTTATTTTTATAAATATTTATACAATCAGAAATTAAACATTTAGAGACAGCAATTCAGAAATCTACTCCAAATTAAGATATCAAAGAGCACCTGGTG
>NW_005187648.1:357048-360781 GCF_000239375.1 Pundamilia nyererei | reverse complement strand
AATAAAAAATGTATTTACTATAAACTAAACCAGGTATGGAGAGAAAACCAAACTGTGAGACGGCGACAACCATAAAGTTTATTTTGAATTCTTTCCTGTAGTGGTTAAGGAGATAGTAGTTACTGATTTGTGACGGCTTGTTTCTCCATCAGAAGAGATGTCTGGACTCATGTGTGCAAACTTAAGGAAGAACCTAATCTGTTAACCTCTGCAGGAGGGGGCTCTGAGGCTCTGTTAGTGTGTAGCTGGAATGGTTAAAACGCACAAATCCATGACAATCACTCCGTCAGAGTTGATTCCCCCAGTGTCCGGCCGACTAATAAGCATTAAAGCACCTTTAAAAGGCATTGGTGGGAGTGCACGGGAGGGCCTCCCCATGCTCCCCTCCCGCTCTCCTGCTGCTAAGCTTCTTGGTAAGGTCTAAAGATCCTGGATTGTCCTAAAACAGCCTGAAACAGCATGCCCTAATGGGCAGATATTTGAGTTTTCAAACAAGTAGACAGATAAATGATCGATAGCATAGAGCTCTGTTGAATCAAACGCAGTCCAGCCTGCCTCACTCACAGGTCATGTGACACATGGATATTTTATCCCCTAAAAAGCAAACACACCACCAACCCGTTCTCCCTGTAAGGGGGTTTGGGGGGTCTCTATCGTTTGTTCAGTCACAGTATACGGCATGACTGTGCTCACTTAACGCTTCTATTTCATGTTGACGAAGCCCTTCATCGCTCCCTCCCTCTCTAGACGTATAAGTGGAACAAAGAGAGGGGGGCATGGCAGCATCAGCGCAGGCCTGTCAGCGTCGGTACGGATAGCCTTCCTTCCTTTCTGTTGTTTCTCATTCTTGATGGCGAGATGTTGTCTAATTAATGACTCTGTGTGTGAGTGTATGTTTCCAGTTGACCTAAAAAAGTTATCATCACTCATCACTGAGTGTCACTCCCATCATGTTTTAATGTGAGGGTTGTCAGGCGCTCTCTTCTTCGTATCCTCACCACAGATGATGATATGCTACTTTTGACTTTGCAGCACTGTAGAAAAATACTCTTCACTGGTCCTGAGCATGGAAACAGGTGCGTTTCAACCTATCACTGCTGTTCAGACTGATATGTGTTTAGGCTGTGAGAGGCTGTCGTATCAGCCGAGTTCATACATGTTTTGTACTGGGTGGATTATTCTTGCATCATTTCCTTCCTTCTCTTTACGAGCATCGTATACTTCATATACTGTCATATACTAAAAGATGAATCTGATTTTAGATTAGTGGCAAAATTAGCCGGTGCATGAGTGCTAATAGAAACAGGGCGTCAGTAGGGATGGGTATCGTTTAGGTTTTATCTTTTAGGAAACGGTGCCGGTGCTTAAACGGTGCTCGAACCGGTGCTTAAAGAATGGAGAACACAAAATTGGTCCAAAAACCTCTCATGTTTAGCTGTTTTTTTGTAAAAAGATAACAATGTTAGCCTTTTCTGCAGCTATGGGGCATATATGGTATCACTCTTGGCTGGAAGCAGTGCTTAAACAATGGAAAAAACACAAACTTTGTCCTAAACCTCTCATGTTTAGCTGTTTTCCACTTTTTCTTTGGTCATTTTAGCCTTTTTGTCCAGGGTGAAGGGAGCATCTGCCATCAAACAAGAAGACAGCCGCATGTAGCTATGATGGTGTTTGCTAGTTCACCTTACATGCATTAAATTAATAATGTGGTTAACATACTCAACGTAAATTACACAGAACAACATCTACTCACAACTACAACAGCTACTCACGCAGAGAAGAACGGCTGCTGCTGCATCATCATCCTCATCATTTCTGCTACACTGGCAGGGCTAGGGTCCAGGACTCTACTCTTCTGGTTCTTGGGGGATGTTGCTGACTCCGGGTCCAATAACAGTAGATGTGCTCGGTGTGAGGTCTCGCAGCAAGCTATCAAATACGGCGCATTTCTCGGCTTTTAAAAAAAGGCTATCCGTCGCCAGGTGTTTTATCGGATTTGAGGTGTTAGCTCCTTTGACAGTATCACAGTATCAGCTTAAAGCACTTGTTGCTGCTGAGTTTGCATCTTTTGCTGTGAAGTACAGCCAGACTTTGACCGCTTCGCCTTGGACATTTTTAATCTGTAGCTCTGCTCTATCCTTTATCCTCGGAAAGGTGCAATGATTGGCTAGAATCTGGTGTATGACATCTCAGGGAAAAAAAAGCACCAAAATAAAGCACTGAAATGTGCGCTGCTTTTTGGTCTGGTTGCTAACGTTTATGTCAGATACCGGTACCCATCCCTAGGCATCAGTCCCATCTATGATCAGAGTTTACAGCATTAACAAAACAAGTGTTACAAAACAGAGATATATAAGTAAATACAAACATTTTTGTCTTAATAACAGCAGTTCATTGATGGGTGTGCCAGCTGTAGGAGGCAGATGTTGGTTCCAGTCACCAAACTGGACCTCTTTGGGCTTTTTGGAGCATTTGGAGGTTTTAAACATTTTTTTTCATGTGCATATATTTCCATGTTTTTTGCTACAGACTGCACAGTCTGAGGTATGTTTTGTCTAAACTTTGTTAAAAGTAGGCAGGTAGAGGGACAAATTTAAGCAGACAGAATCATCATTTTCTTCTGGTTTCCAGTTGGATATTGAAAATTACGTTATCCTACTGGTATTGATAGCAACTACAAAATGTCTTTGTCTGATGACCTATTTTTGGAAATACTACAGTTCATTGCAGCAGCTGAGTTTCTAATTATTCTAAAATTCTTGAGTTTAGCTGCGCTCTCATTGATAAAGGTTGCCATGTGTGGATAATCTCGAGAGGACCGGCAGGGAAGAGACAGCAGCCCCAGCACATGGTGGAGCTCACAGGGCAAATATATTCCACACAAATATGTTTTGAAGGAGATGTGAGAGGAGGCTGATGACTGTACCGACTGAACAAACACACACAGACAATGTAATATATTAAAGCACCCTCGACGTGACATATCGACAACATGCGCTGCATTGGCTACAGCTGCACTGCACCCGACTCTATAAATGAATTAAATATTAGAGTGCCTTGCTCTGCTGTGATGTAATAACAGCCCGGTTCACTTTGTGCATGCAGTGTGGACACTTCATGATTTACACTGGGTAGATCTTATTGAGTCAACAGCTCATAATGCTCCGTGTTTGTCTTTGCACCTCTTGTAAAATTGATTTCAGGGTCAGGGTAAGGAAAACGGCAAACACTGCTGTTTCACACACGTGCTGCTGTGTCTGTGCTTTGAGAATTTGGGGTAAGGCAGTCACAGGATAATGTGTGCCGTTACAATTATTCAAAATCTAAGTTGGTTCAGAATGAGACACGGCGAAGGCACAACAGTTTCAGTCTAACAGCACGTTTTTTCTAAGCGTTCAAAGATCATAATTTGAAAAACACTGATGAGACACAACAATTATGAGCCAGTGTTTGTTCTACAAGTCTGAGAATTTCCAAGGTTCTGTTTCTGAGTGGAACAGTCCTGGGTGGAGGAGGTTCACCCTGAGTTCTCTCTGGATGTTGTAGAGCTGTCTTGGTTCACTCTACAACGTCTTGTGGCGCCCCGGGGTGGTGACGTTCCCATCTTTAATGAAAATGGATGAATGAGTCCATCAAACACATTTTCTTTAAACAATTCTTTGGTGTGTCCAGGGGCAGACCCAGGACACGCCGAAGAGATTATATCGCTCGGCTGGCCTGGGAACGCCTTGGT
>NW_005187648.1:353403-355330 GCF_000239375.1 Pundamilia nyererei | reverse complement strand
CGCTTCGGTTATCTTGGAAGTACGGTGGGCACATGTGTACGTCACCTTTTTCTTTGTACATCATTTATGGAGTTTGTGGATACTGAGCTTATTCTATGACTTTTCCAAAAACCAAACTTTTAGTATTGGGTCAGATCTGTTTCTTAGTCACACAAGCTGTTTCAGTCTGTCTGTCTCTGTCTGTTTCCTTCTTTGTTGAAGGTCTCTGGATGAAAATGTTGGAGGGACGACTGATTTCCCCACAGAAAAACTATTTCCTCCAGGCCAAGTTGCTGCCATCTGTAGCACAGATCCCTGAAGCTTTACGTCGTCTCCCTTCCAGTGACACTAAATATAACCACCAACTGTGCCACAACACAATCATTTGATTCTTCGACAAAAGACATTCAGATGAATGAAAACAATTCACAGAGCAAGACTAGATAACCAGCGCTAACTGCAGTAACGGTTTCTATAGGCAGCCTACTAAAAGTGTTGCTGGACCCTCGACCTGTGTAAAATCACACTCTTCTTCCTTCATTGTTGTTCTGCTCAGAGTGAACTTAATCATTATTACATATCTGCCCATACATTATTCATTTAGTAATATCTTGTAATGATTAAGAAAGCACTGAATAATAACCACTAATATGCTCCCCGGTTAGTATTTAACTGACTAACTCGCCTGCTCTACCTCTACTAATCACCATCACCCTTTAGTGTATCTGCTGCACAGTTAATGAACAGATACATTGACTGAACAGTAAAGTCACACTGTACTGTTCACCTTAATCAGTCTACTATTTATTTTATATACTAAACACTGATAAGGCATACATGGTCTCAGGGCCACACTGCAGAAACGGCGACTTAAGCTCCTTTTATGAAGCATCCACCCATTTTCTTCCACTTATCTAATTCATCGTCACGTAATGGTGATGGACAAGAGGCAGGGTACATCCTGATACGAGAAACTGTGAATGTGTGAGAATTTGAATTTGAATTGAATCTTTATTTTTAACATGTTAAAAAAATACAACCACATAGAAATAAAAAAGAGACAAACAAACAAAGCAAAACAAAAGGAAAACAAAGCTACCACAACTACAAAAAACAACAAACAAACAAAACAAACTTCCATGTTCAAAAAGCATGTTGGGTCAAAGCAACCACAGAGGCAGCAGCTTCCAGTTACTACATAAGTTAGGACGATCTAAATCAAGCTCAAACCCAAACACTTGTGTCAGAGACAATAACACTGGTGGGAAAAACCTTTGCTGTTTCACAATGGAGGAAACCAGCAACAGGAAGACGCCATGTTCAGATATTTGGGTCTTCTTGATGATTATGGTTGACCAATGAGCAAAGAGCACTCATCCAGCAACTTAGTGTTTTCTGTTTCCCTTCCTGAAAATTGTTAGCTATGATGTTAAACAAAGTCATTGTTGTAACATTTTGACTGGTAAAAATGATTTTGCCTTTTAGATAAGTCTAAAGAAGAATAATTGAAAGGCCTGCACTGCACAGCTGTCCACGTCAGCAGATGTTCTTACTTTGGCTGATTAGACATGCAGCAGTGACACTTCTCTGTCAGTCTCCTGTTGGTTTTCTTGCACATTATAAGACAAGAAGAAAAGACACGTTCCCAGCCAAACTCCATGCTTGCTTAGAAACTTCTGATCAGCCAGAGTCGCTGTGACTTAGAGGCCTCGTGTGAGCTGTAGTGCTGCTTTGAGTGGTTTCACGGTGCGATCTATTATACAGAACATTACACTTTTTAAAAAACTCCTTTACAACCATCTGTCTGATGGCTGTAAAGAAAAAATGATGTAAAGAAATGATGTGTTGGGAACTAACAACAGTGACGATTAGTTCCACCTGGGCGAGCTACTAATGAGAACTGGCTGATACAAAAATGTCATAAAAACTGAGTGAGATGGCTTCATAA
>NW_005187648.1:346086-351368 GCF_000239375.1 Pundamilia nyererei | reverse complement strand
GATGAATATATTGTGCCATGTTTGCCAGGACGTTGCTGTGGCCAGACACACACGTTAGCCTTCGCTTGGTCTCTCAACTTCATCATAGAACATAAAAGACATCATAATGACTTTTACACTCGACATTCTGAAGCCTCAATATTAAATGATTAATGATGATATTGATGATATTAAATGATTTCCCGCCACAGTTTTTTGTTATTCCAGCTAGAGGGTGTAGCGCTAAGATACAAGCTAAAGCTAACAAGCTGCCTTCATAAACTGATTAAAAAAAGATGCACATATCTGCTAATTAGCGAGACATTACAGAAAGACGTCTGGCTACTCGCGCACCAAAGCTAAAGTACAACCTTCCTGGTCAGTCTGCACCACACAAGCCTCACTATTTGTTTGAAAGGCCACAGAAGTAGGCTGGAGTAAACCACACAAATGACAATCAGTAGACCATGGTTCATTTGCCGCTTGAGAGCTTTGTTATTGCACTTGGTTTTGTTTTGTTTCACTCACTGAGTAGTTTCATTTTCTCTCACTGTTTACTTATAACCACCAAAAATAAACTGCTCAAAAGAATTATGGGCAACACTAAAATCAAAGCGTGATGAATCAAATATTTAGTTTAAAATCTTTACTGGCATGTCTTGTTTAATTTATTGAGAATAAAATCACAGCAACAGTTAATGGAAACCAAAATCATCACGTTCTACTGCTAGATTTAAAATTACAAAAAAGGTTTAGGTCTATTGTTCACATTTTCCCGTAAATTTTGAGCAGTGTACTTGGTTATAATTATAAAAAGGTGATTTTGATGAGCTGTTCACATCATTCATCTTGTGTAGTAGAAAATAAGACCAGAGAGCGAGGAGCTGATACAAATGAACTACAGAGAGATTCTGACCAGATGGACGGTGGCATCAGGAAGGGCACGTGTTGTGAAAGCTTCACCAAATCAAACATGAAGAATGAGATTTTCGAACTGGACCGGTCTGGGCCTGGGTTAATGTTGGCCAACAGAGCGCTGGTGGAAACTGAGCTACAGGAAAGGGGGGCGTCATGTTAGGAGGCATCAAGAGAGAAGGAAATGCAGGAGTGAGGAGGTGACAGCGGCACTTTAAATGTTGGGACTGTTACTGGTAACAGAGATGGCTAACATGATGGAGACGAGTAGATTTATTGTGTGTGCAGGAGACCAGAAGCACTGCAGATAGATTTAAAATGTCCTATCATGTTTTGGTTTTTTTTGCTTATTTGTCAGATTATTTTTCAGCTCATCAACAACTTTGAGTATTTGTCAGAAAGCCAAGTAAATGCTAAATGGAGTCTTAAAATGATGATGTCATTTAAAGAAAAAGAAACAAAGCCTACCCAGACCTTAAGAAAATTTCCCACCCAAGAAGTATTTGTAATAACTGGCAGTGTGACGCTCACGTTGCTGTAGGTGGAGGCAAGGATTCAATGGTGGACCCTCTTGTAAAGAGTTCAGGAAGGAGACGGGTTCTAGGTGTTAGGGAAAAGTTAACAAGTTACCAAGTTCCAAGCGATCTGATCAGGTACTAAAAATGTGACGTTGTCAGACTGATTGATGGTCAGTAAAGTTACTCGATGAGTCGTGACAGCGTCTCGTTAATGAAAATCAAAACTTCCATTTTTAGAACTCGGCAACAAAGGAAATGACTACAAAAACCAACGGCGTGGCCCTCGAGACTGATGAAAAGCCAGAGAACAGTATGTGTGGCTGAACACACAGGAAGGAGAAAAGACTTGTAGGCCTTGGCCAGAGAGAAAGATGAGCTAAATGACAGGGATGGAAATGTAACGAGTGAGAGACAGGTGGGTTCAAATTGGCGGTGAGAACCCTTTGTTAAGTATGATATATATGTGATTATGATATTGTGATCTGTAGTGAGAGCAGGTGGAAAGGTGGATGTATGCTCTCGAAAGAAGACAGCAAGAGTAAAGGGGAAGGTTACAAGATGAGAGCTACTAAAGTGTACAGAAACAGAGAAGAGCTAAGGGTGGATGCATGGAAGAAAGACCACAGAGGAGGTTCATGGATGTAGGGAAGGACATGCAGAGGGCCAAAGGAGGATGCTAAGGAGAGATGGAGGTCAGCCACCGCTTAAGGGAGCAGACAGAAGATGTTTCAGTGAAGAAATGACAATAACAGACAGCATCCACTCAGATTCAGCTACTAAGGCAGATTTATTGGCCAATCAGAGGCAATGTTTATCTTTTTTTAACATCAGAAGTGCCAGCAGACCAGAGCAGCTTAATTAGACTTACATGTGTTTGTTCTTTCTATATATGTGAATAAATGAATGAATGACTAAGACCGTTAATAGTTTCCTCCTTATCATTACAAATAAATACAATACTAACTTCTGAAGGTATAGCACCTATAGTGGCGGTCAGGGAGAAGAAAGCTAATAGACATTCTCACTTTCTTTTAAATAGAGACGTTCTCATTATTTGATTTTTTCTTTTATTTGTTCTCACTGCAGATAGCAGTTTCCATTTAAAGTGCAGACCTGCTCTGAGCTGAGCACATGGCAGCCTTCTATCTTGTGTGGCAGTGCCAACATGCTCTGTGGTTTCAAGGCCCACGTAAATGTCAGAGCTTAAACTGAAGCATATTGTTGGATCAGATGCACTGTAGTAGAACCGCTGCCTTTCTGCTGCATACACACAGACATACTGTCTCCTCTATTAGGCAAGCTGTTGTTGATGCACAGAATGTCTCTGACCCCTGACCTTGGTGAGCACCGGCCGTATTCTTGGATTAGATGCTATGGCTCGTGCATATTCCCCATCTATTTTCAGACAACCAAAGTTCAGCCATTGCAAACAATTTATTCATGGCGCTGTCCATCCCAGCCAACACCACTAATGTGCAAACCTCTGAATATGGAGCAGAGAGGAGAGAACAGCGATACAGTGACACAGTGAGAATGACTCATTAAGGAAAAAGACGGGAAAGTGGTGAGGAGCCATTGGACACGTTGGTGACTTGGTAACTGGTAATGTGTTATCGGCTAGCAGGGGCACGACCCTTGCAATAGCAAGGTGTCAAAGCATCCTGCTGTCACCACGCAGGGCTGGCTCCAAATCTGGGTGACACCATGGGGGCTGGGTAGCAGGGGGTTTGGGTCAAACCAGATGACACCCCATAGTCAAAAGAGGTGACATCTGAATCAAACCTAACACCAGCAGGGGAAAATGTACTGTGGTTCCTGCAATTTACAGCAATTTACCTCTTAAAGGCCTTTCGCACTCAGCGACGAGAGACCCTGGTGTGAGCAGTGTATGTACATGTAACCACATAGCATTTAGACTACATCACTGCACTGTGATTTTTAACAGCTGTTTATTCTACAGAAAAGATGGAGAAGCCATGTTTTCTGGACCTGAGCATATCTAAGATCAAACTGGCCTTCAGGCTAAAGAGGCTACTGTTTGTTTAAGTTCATAGATGTGCATTCATGCAGATGACATGAGTGCTTGCATGTCTGCAACAGCACCACTGATCCTGAACGTTTGTGCAGATTTGGTTTATTTATCAAGAGAGGCCTCACACTGTCGTGCAGCTGTACCAACAATAGCTGATCTGTTTCAAAAGATAATGACAGCATAGAGTAAAACATGCTGCTAATATTACCTTTAAAGGCAACATCTTCTTCTTTTTTAAAATCTTGGTTTCAGCTTTTGATAAATTTGCACAATTTTACTTATATATAAGCTTAAATGATCGATTTGTTCACCACAGGCTGGTTTCATTGACATTTATTATTATTATTACACAGCATCTCGACTTCTTTGGAAGCCGTCTGGTATAAGCATGTGTACAATGGAGAATCTGAAGCACTAAAGCATACACATAACTTACAACAAGCATGATGCTGAAACCCTGCTGAAGCCAGCGAAAGTCACATTAGGAGTTTCCTCTTGAGAGCAGAAACAGGAGTCAGCACGCGTCAAAACCAATGAAAATAAATCGACACGTTTTAATCGGAGTTTAGATTCCTCACAGTTTCTGATTAAAACACGTCAGTGGCTTCAAATCTCAAAAGAACCTGACTTTGGACCCGTGTGCATCAAACACATTTGCATGAGTCTGCTATGGAGCTGTGACACTGCAACAAGCCTCGCCGTCTCCCCTCCATGCTACTCCAGGACAAATTGCACCTACAGCTTTGGTACTTCAGCAGGCCTGTCTGGCTGCCACCACCAGGGCGAGAGGCTGTCGAGTGATGACGGAGAGAGCAAGAAGTAGAGAAGCCACACAAAGAGAGCGAGGTGGAGGTTTGAAGGGGGCACGGGTGGCGGCGGGGCTGTTGAAGTTGAAGCCTGTTCTTTTGTGGCGCCCTGCCTTCTGATCATTTACATCAAGTTGACATTCGGAGAGTTTACTCTGGGGTCTGTAATTGTATTCTTTCGCCAGTTCTGCATTGCCAACCATGAAAATGGAATCTTATCAACCCTGACCAATTTTTAATGTACAAAATGAATTGGCAGGGGTTCAAAAAAGGGGGAGCTACAATTCAAATCAGGTGAATGATACACAGCCATATTTTTGCCCCCACCCCCACCTTAAACACACACACACACACAACCTCTCGCCACCTTATCACCCTTTGCTTTCAGTTGGATTTATTTCTCTTTCAAAGGCAGGGCAAGCTTAGCTGGGACAACTCAAGCTAAAAATACACGTGTGTGGGATTCTGCCTGTGTACTCACGCATACTTGTATGTATCTGGATATACATACTGCACTAATACTGTATGTGAGCATGTTTTTCTGTGTGCTTTGGGTGGTGGATGAAGAAACGCATGGAGGATTTGTTTCAGAAAACAGTACAAGGGGTTACTTGCCACGTGTTTATGGGCACTTTCAGGGCGAGTGCACTGATTGGACTGATGAACCTAAAGAAGGAAAGTTCCACTCCTCCTATAGCTTTACATTTTGTGACAAACAAACATTTTTTATTTGGGAGTTTTAGAAAAGATTTTGTTTTTTTGAAAATCCTGTGTATTCAACATTAAGCTTGTGTTTTATTTTTGCATCTACATGTGAGAAACTATCTGAGTGAGCAGATCAGATAACCTCCATGTCAGCCCATACCCACAGCTGGCTCAGCTGATGCCTTTTTCCAAACTCATCTCAGATTTATGCTGCACACTTACAGCTGATGTGCATCTACAAGCCACTTTGTAACCCACCTCCACCCTACACCACTGAAACTCTGTCTTGCCTGTGCTGTGGTGGTTCCACCTGCTGCTCTCTGCACC
>NW_005187648.1:337821-345326 GCF_000239375.1 Pundamilia nyererei | reverse complement strand
TATTTGATTATTTGATTTGGGTTGGGGGAACAAACAGGGGGTGAGACTGGCATAATACTTTAATCAAATTGTCATGAATGAGTAGATACAATTAGGGAGGCTGTCAGTCACCGAGGCAGGGATCCTGTTGCTCGTCTATCACGGAGCAGATGGGGAGTGGAATGAGTGGAATGAGTGGAATGAGTGGAATGAGTGGAATGAGTGGAGGATATCTACTCAAAGTGAGTACAAAGGCAGTGCATGAGTACCAGTCCAGCTACCATTGTTTGGGAACAGGAGACGGACTTAGAGGGAACCTCATCAGCTGACTCTCTGAAAACTGCTGTCAGATTATCAAGAACTCATCAAAGCCAGTAAAGTAGTGTTGAGCTTTAGCAGAGTGTGTGAGATCGGGCTGATAACACACATAACTGTACAAACAGGAACAGGAAGTGCAGACAAAGACAGGACAGGAGTCTAATGATGTGAAAGAGAGACAAGTGTACAGTGAAGAGGTAATAGACAAAAGCACAGAACAAGTCAGCAATCCACCATGTACCCCCCACTCCTTATTTCCCTTTCTTCCACTCCAGTTGTTTGCATGAGCACTCTTAAGCCTAAACAAGTGTGAAAACTGTTGCTTATTAGCCCAGTTTGGGCCCGGCCTGACTTTCCACACGTGCACAAAGACTGTCTCTGTTATCTGTGATCTGGAAGCACTGGGCCGTCTGCTCATGGTGAGATAATCAATTTATGATGTACATACAGAGGGCCAGGGTTGGTTTCCCTTAATTGGGCCATTACTTGAGCGAGAAGCATTGACTAACGACAAAGGGTTATGTTATTATTAGCTAGACACTGCATTATTTTTCCCTCCAGTGATTTCGTTGGCTGGTTTTCCACCTCCCAGTTAGGAAAGGCAAACAAATCCATTGTAGTTCTGAGTTGAGCTGATATCCAGTCATTCTTTTTTCAAGGGAGAAGCATCAGATGTGCTGAGGTTATAGCTTTCTGTGTAGAGCAGATTAAAGCGTCCTCTATCTGTGGATTACATATGTACACAAACAGGGCTGTCCTCGTTCACGCCCCGCCCTCACATCACACTGCAGTTGTGATTTATCAAATTAATTTGTCTGAGTCAGTTCTTCATGCCATGAGACATGCTAAGGAGCAAATTGACATGTTACCAGACACACTAAGGAAAGGTATCTCCATGAATATCTGGTAAAACTAATTAGACAGCGGATGTCAGATGGAGTGACTGATGTCAGATGTGATGACACGCATGACAGAAGAAATGAGCTCAAGCCAATTCAAACGTAAAGAGCAATGAAACAGTGCGGCAGACACCTCGCCCCCTCTTTCCTGATCCTTGTAGTTCACAGTGAATTTGTGAAATATGATGGAGGCTCGTGATGCTCTGTGTTGACTCCTGCAACACGTTGGTCCTTGTATGAAGCATGGTAGGATGGTCACTTGGTGATCAGTCCTAGTTTAATCAAGTACTCGTTTATCATAATGAGCTAAAAAATCCTATTAGGATACACCTGATAGAGTTTTTATTCACACTGTAAGAGTGCAAACCTGAGTGTGTGTTTGCTGAATTTAAACGTGTGTTTAATAGTTAAGAGTTTCAGTCAGTGTTATAAACTCTGTGGTATAAACAGCCTCCTTTCATGAGGAGGGTCTGTTGAACAGCTGAATCTTGGATTCATGACAAACAATGTGGCTTCATCCTGGTCCTGAGTATTGCACCAATATTGTTAGTATTTGAAGATGTGTGGCTGTGTGCTGTGAGGGTTGTATTGGGGGCACAGTGACCTGTAGTTACAGGTCATTCCTGCACAAATAGTCAGAGAGGTTGGTCTATAATGGTGGTAATTAGTGGGATTTGTGCAGCAGGAAGATCAGGAGCACCGAGTGTGAATGATGAGCAAAAAGCTCATCAAAGACCTGAAAGGTTTGCTGTCAGTTTCATATCAGTTCCAGTTCCAGTGGGGCAAACATTTCTTAGACAGGGAAAGTGAGGATGGTCACCACAAGTGGTCTGTAATCCATCCTTTCTCTTCCTCTCATTCTCCTATCAGGGTCATTGTGAGGCTGGACCCTATTTAAGTCATCTTGGAGGCAGAGGCAGACCCTGGAGAGGCCGCCAAATCTGACAGGGTGGACACAGAGAGACAGAAAATCCTTCACACCTGTGGGCAGTTAACCTAAGCCCACTAAGTACATGTCTTTGGACTGTGGCAGGAAGGCGGAGTATTTGGAGAGAACCCAAGCAAACATGGAGAGAACATGCAAACTCCAAACTCTGTAATGTGTACAATAAAAGCGAGATCCTGCAGCCACTGGTTTCCCCTTGTGCTCCATGAACTGCCCAATCTCTCCTAATAGGTCAGTGAAATGCTGCAAGAAGGGCCAGGGTTGCTTCCATGATGTTTCCTGGTGATGTTATTATTGTTTTAATTCTTGCTTATCCTTACTCTATTAATTATAAGTTGGAGTTTTTCCTGACTTGTTGTGTTCGCTGCTTTGAACTGGTTGAATTTTTCTGGACATACCAACGTTTAGTATCAATGTTAAATGTCATGCCTGTTGTTTTAGAGCAAAAGAAAGGTTTCAGACTTTTTTCAGTGAGCAGTCAACACATGGTGTGATATGAAATGGACAGAATCTCTACCAAACATTGAATCCAACATAAATATACTCAGTATAATGTTGTGTGACACAGGGAGGAGCTCACTTCAGCACTGTGGAACATGATCACAAAGTTTTATCCTCACACACGCTGGTTTGTTACATTACGCGCGCTGTTATCAATAATCATACTAAACGTGTCTTTGTTAATGTGTTGTGCCTGAGGCCGGAGCCACTGGGGTGGAGGGCAGCCTGGCTGAGAGCCCCGTTCATGCCACTGTGATTTCTAGTCATTTGTCTACATCATGGGCCCGTGCATCAGGCTGAGATTGAGCTCCAGCCAAGCTCTACCACTTAATCAGCAGGTTAATGCCAGCCTCTAAGGGAGGAGGGGGAGGGAGGTGTTAGCCATATTGGGATTCCAGCCCATTTACAACACGTGCATAGAAAATTACCTAGTGCCCACGAGTCGCATAATAGGAGAGCGGGGGGAGGTGACGACGGCGGGAGCGAGAGACGCTATTATGTCCAGAAGAATTATGCTGCTCTTACCTTTCCCTGTCCTGCTCTGTGCTCTCCTTTCTCCGGCGCCGCTCAGAACCGCCTGTCCTCCTCCATTCCCGCTCCAGCACCCTTATCTGTGTGTCGCGTCATTTTAATTCTTCCCCCCGTCCCTGTTATTTTTTCCTTTTATCCTGTTCTTCTCTGTCTGCCACCTCTATTCTGGGGAACATGGCATCCCGGGGCCCCAGTGAAATATAGCTGCCTGTTTGCCTGTGTGTATGTGTGCGAACACTCCTGCACACATCGTGCACTGGCAGTATGGTCTCACTCAATCAGATTTGCATAAGTAACCTCTCAGCAGGCCTGCTCCACTGGCCAGGTGCGTTGCTCTATTTGCATATAGAACTGTGAGGCTCCCCAGAGTCACTTTAGACTCCAGTGACTGCTGAGTGAGCCCACATGAAATCTGAATTAAAAACCCTCCTCCTGCCCGTCTGACACCCTCCTCCATCCCTGCCCATCTACATACTTTACTTCTCTTCCCTTCCTTCTCCTCCCCCTCACATATCAGCGTATCTACCTGGAAGGCTACCCCCAGCTCTACTATAGTGTTAAATTTGCCCCCAAACATTTCTCAGACTGCTCACCCCACCACACAGTAACTCGAGCACCTACTGAGCTCGCCGGCTACTCATCAGTCATCAGCTTGCTGCCTTTTAACCTTATCTCTTTTGGATTGTGCCACTTAAATTAAATTGTGTAAAGTCAGGACAGATCCTTCACTTTATATGACATTTATCCATGTTTTAAACTAATTTTCCAAAGAACAAAAAGGGCTGAGGAAAAAAGCAGAAGGTTCAGTGTTCTCAGTGCATCAGCTTGGCTTTTCTTCTGATTGCATCGTCAGATTAAAGCACTTTTGACAATCCATTTGTTGCAACTGATCCAAGCATGACACTTGAGATTTTCTGTGCCAGTCTACACCTTGCATCTTGCAGCCAATAGTTTTGCTATACGTAGTTCAGCTCCAGCTCTCAGAAGGGCTCAGTCTGTTAGCATTAGCCACCTATTCCCCCATCATGCTGGGGATGATTTTAATTTTCATATATCACTGTTGTAATGCATCCTCAAGCTTTCTGTCTGCTTTCTTTAAGATTCTGTGCCAATATTATTTGAAGGAAACTCGTGGCTTAGACAATAATTAGGTAAAATATACATAATATACACATTTAATTATGTGAATAATTGGATAGCTATACCCTGTTCCTAGCTTTATTTTGCATGAACACAACACATATTTTGAGTATAGAGCACTTACAATTCATTACTGCCAACGTGAATTATGATTTTACTGAATTTACGTTTACCCTTAGCCAGCAGTTTTAAATTTCCTTCAATGTCGCCTGCTCTGGCCCCTGGAAGACAATTGACTATGGTTGCCGGTGTCTCTAGCTTCACATGTCTGAGAACAGAATCACCAATTACCAGAGTTTGACCCCCGGCGGGTGTGTCGCCGAGTGGGGAAAAACAGTTAGACACATGAACGGGTTGGTGGTGTACCTGGGGCTTCTGTTTAGGACTATGTTCCTCCTCACCGTGACCCAGCCGCCCTCTTTCCCCAGCTGCTTGGGGTCTGCCGGGGAACAGCTAGCAGGGCCTATGCTATCTTCGGCTGCACCAGCTACAGAGGCCTGGCTAGCTATGGGTGAATGAAGGGTGCGAAGCCGAGTCTCCAATTCAGTAATCCTGGCCTCCAGAGCTGCAAATATGCTACATTTGTTACAGATATCATTACTGCTAAAGGAGGCCGAGGAGTAACTAAACATCTGACACAATGAGCAAGAAAGTGCAGGAGGGACAGGTGAAGTAGCCATGGTGCTAACGAGTCGGCTACGTGAGTGAATACTTTGTCTATAAGTTAGGTTGTGAGTACACAGAGAGTGTGCTTCGGATGAAGCACATGAAGATTATACTATGAAAACAGAAGTTATCTAAAAGTTTTTAATTAAATTGCTAAGCAGATAAACTAGTCAAAAACATCACCCTGCTCAAACACAGGGTCTAGACAACCCAAAATGTGGACATCACATTTTGGGTTGTCTAGACCAAAATACTAAATTTTGCTCTACAAGGGCCTGATATCCACTTACGAGGACACTATACTGCCACTGTTCTATTTTCAATTTAAAACAAATGTCCTCATATCCACTTAAGCCCCACGCCCCTGGTACCGGAGGCAAATAGGAGGAGATCACATTTAATCAGTTATAACATGGGGTGAGAAATATAAGTCCAGACATGTGTGGTATCCACAGAAACCTCTGAGTCTCAGCTAAAATCTCATATAAACCATTTCTACAACCACCAAACACACCGAAAACAAGCCATGATTAAACAAGCAGTTACCTAAATGCACACAAGTCCACTAAACAAACAAAACCAGAAAGAACAAGAAATGCTTCAGACTTCATGAAACCAGCTAAAGATAGGCTGGTTAGCTTCCAGAGCTATTACTGACTCCAAACACCAAGTTTCACCACGCTCTGACCAAAATTCACTGAATGAGCCGCAAAAGAAGACCACAAAAACACACAGCGGAGCAAATGCGCTAAGACAGAAATTGGCTTACCGTCCCGATTTCCTCCGTTATTTTCGCCGGTAGCCAGTAGCCACGTGATTATCGGCAGTTACCATGCCTACCTAGCCGCATCAGAGCCGTTTTCCGTCAACAACCTCCATTTTAGACCCACCTATAGACACGTGACTGGACAGTAAATTTGGGCCCATGTCGGCTTTGGCCTTGCAACTTCTAATTGGTTGAAGTGACGTGAACGTGGTATCATTACTGTGATCTTATTGGCTCAAACGATCAAAAAGAGGTGTCAATCATGCAAATTGACCAAAAGAAACCAAAGTTACAGCCCCTCAGAGTTTAAAGGGCCAGAGACCAATTAAACGCTCCATGTGCACTGCAGAAAAGGGCCATTACCATGTAAATGTGTGGTTATTTCTTCACAAATATATTTTTGAAAAAGGCATTTTTAAGTCTGTTAATAAAATTTATTAATTTCTGCTCTTTAATACCTAAAAAAATTCAACTGGCATGGTGTCCAATGTGTGCCAAAATTGGACATTTTTGTACAATGTCTGGATATTCATGTATTGCCAGTGCTGTAATTTTTCACTGTTTCACTTTAGAAACGTAAATCTTTGCACAGATTATGTTTATAAGTTGCTTACTGAATTTCTGGAATGAAATGTGAACTGAGGCATATTTTTAAAAGGGTTATATGCTAAAAAATAAATTAAAAAATTAGGCGAGGATAAACTCTACTAACTTTTTCTGTGTTCCAGTCTCAGTAACTTTGACACTGTAATATTTGCTGCAATATTTATACCTCTGATGAAATTTCACGAGTGTCAGCTTTATTTTGATACCAAGATTGTAAGCACAGAGTTTGTAATTACAGAGAAATAATCAATAATTTTGGGCATTTCATTTTCGAGCAGGAAGCTCAGAAACCCCTTTGGGGTCTAAGAGGATATGTGGATCTCATTTTTCTCAGAAATAAAAATCAGGTTAAAAAAAAATCTGGTCATTTTTTATTTTTACATTCATCAGATCCCAATCAGCCCAAATAGCAAAGAGAAATTAAAAATGCATGCCATGTGGAACAGCCTGCCGGAGGAGCTCAGGGCCGCAGAGAACGTACATGTTTTTAAGAACAGGCTCAAGACCCACCTTTTTAATTTAGCTTTTACCTAACGTTTATTTATTTTATGCTTATTTATTCTATCCTGTTATTCTATTTACATTATTACTAGTTCTGCATATGAACCTCTTCCGTCTTGCATTGTGAAGGATGGCATTGGGCCCAGTATTCTGTTTTTAATGAACTTGTCTTCTGGCTATGTTCCCTCTGTTTTTAAACATGCTATAGTGCAACCTGTTCTTAAAAAAAGGTGTCTTGATCATTGTGATTTTGTTAATTATATAAGTCATGCCAAACTTTTACCAGCATGTCTCATGTCCAACGAGAGGGGATCGAATTTTGGATCACTGCTACACGCCATACAAGCAGGGCTACAAAGCTGTCTCACACCCGGCTTTTGGGAAGTCTGACCACAATGCCATCTTCCTCATCCCCCAGTATAAACAAAGCATACGGAGGGAGGACGTGACCACGAGGGAGGTAAAACGGTGGACTGCCCAATCAGAAGCTACGCTACAGGACGCACTCAACGACGTCGACTGGGACATGTTCAGAGCATCCGCTGTCGACATCAACGAGTTTACGGAAGTAGCAGTATGCTTCGTCAATATGCTAGCGGAGGAGATTATCCCCACTGCGAGAGTCACCACATTCCCAAACCAGAAACCGTGG
>NW_005187648.1:322064-336692 GCF_000239375.1 Pundamilia nyererei | reverse complement strand
GCTGGTGGTGGACTTCAGAAGGGGTCAGCACAGAGACTACAAGCCCATCATCATCAATGGAGCTCCAGTGGAGAGGGTGCAGTCCTTCAAGTATCTTGGTGTCCACATCTCCTCAGACCTGACATGGGCTGCCCACATTCAGGTCCAGACCAAAAAGGCTAGGCAGCGCCTGTATCACCTACGAACGCTGCTGCAGGATTGCTCTCCCCCCGCTTCGGGACACCTACACCAGGAGATGCCGGACTAGAGCAGCGCAGATACTGAAGGACCCGTCCCATCCTGGCAACAAACTGTTCCAACTTCTGCAATCTGGTAGAAGGTTCCGCATCTTCCGGGCAAGGACAGAGAGACTCAAGAGGAGCTTCTATCCCCAAGCCATCCGTGCCCTAAACTCACACACCCGCCCTCTCACATCATCTATAACTGACTGAGACAGGACTCTTCCAGACACTAAACCAAGGCACAATGTACATTTCAATTCCTTTAATTTTAAATATGTTTATATTGTCTATCCTGTAAAATAGTCAGATGTCTGGAATTGAAATGTACATTGTGCCTTGGTTTAGTGTCCTAGGAGGTTTGTAATTAACCTCCTAGGACCTGGCGTCCACACGCCAGGTCCTAGGAGGTTAATTACAAATCCTCAACTCTATCATAAAAACAAATAAATAAAAAATTTTTGCCCTTTTTTAAAATGCAGTGCCCAGGTGCCCTTAAGCAAATGCCTTGATGACACCATCGCTTAATTCACAACACAAGGCACTTTATACTGTAAGATAAAAACCCTACAGCATTAAAAAGAGACCTGAACAATCAAACAGCGCCTCCCATTCTACTTTTGAAAAACTGCGAGCCAGAAGTAAGCCCCCAGTCTGAGAACAAAGTGCTTTCTATGTGACAAGACCTGATTATTTAAGGTTTTGTATCTGAGCAGAGGGATTTCAGTTTTGCATTTAACAGCGAGGCAGTGAGAGGGAGCTCATATGGCCTCTCTTTGTAGACCTAGTGAGTGCTCTCGCTGGGACCTGATGATATACTCCAATCATAACATTTTGACCACTGTCAGGTGAAATGAATAACTCTGATTATCTCGTCATCATAGCACCTGTAAGTGGGTGGGTCATATTAGGAAGCAAGTGGACATTTGGTCAAAGCTGATTAAAGTTGGAAGCAGTTGATCTTAAGTTATGATAGCTGGACAACTGGGTCATCTAGTGGGGTGTTCCAGGTCTGCAATGGTTAGTTTCTATCAGAGGTGGTCCAAACAAAGAACAGTGGTCAGTCACTGACAGGGTCATGGCAGCCAAGGCTCACTGATGTATGTGGGGAGCAAAGTCTGGCCTGTGTTTTCTGAATCAACAGATGAGCTACAGGAGCTCAAATTGCTGAAAAAGTGCAAGAAGGTGGCCTGGTCGGATGAGTCATGCTTTCTTTTCTATCATGTGGATGGCTGACTGTGTGCAAAAGAAGGCAAACCGGTGCAAGCTGGGAAAACGTGGGCCCTGCCATCTATGTGGATGTTACTTCGCACCACTTACCCAAGCATTGTTGCAGACTGCGTGTACTCTGGGAAACAGCACTGGCTCTTTTAGAGGATTATGTGGACTACCACCAATCAAAAATAATTCGTGATGATTTAAGGAGCACGGCAGTGAGTCTGAGTGTTGACTTGGCCTCCAGATCCCTCAGATCTTAACGGAACCGAGCATCTGTGGGATATGCTGAACAAACAAGTGTGATACATGGAGGCCCGGCTGGCAACTTAAAGGACCTGAAGCATCTGTCTGCATATCTTGGTACCTGACACCACTCCTTGATGTGTCAGGGCTGTTTGAGCAGCAAAAAGGGAACCAACACAATATTAGGCAGATGGTCATAAAGTTAACTGTGATCTGAGTATTTGTGCATGCAGCCTGATGAAAAATAACTTCATGATTCCTCACAGTGTTACTGGAGACCAAAATAAAGAAATCTAACCTCGGTAATCTCAATTATGAATCCAGTAATTAGTAATCTCAGTAATGCAAATGGTGAAATATCTATGTATGATGCATTTGCCAAAGTTCCTGACAGAAAGCACAAACGGGCTCTATGAAGGTCATTTTAGTTCAGTAACTGCTGAGATTATAAAATCTTAACAAAACACTTGAGACAACCTTGGAGTTCAGTCTCTGCTGCTTTCTCCAATTTAAATGGCAAGAAGAAGATATTGAAATGTATGCCCCGCTCTTTTCACACACTGTGACAGCATCACAGAAATTGGCTGACTGGATTTCAGTGGTGTCCCATTTATGAGGGATAAAACTTGTAAAACAATTCATTTTAATACATGAAGAACCCACAGCGTTTTCAGACCGGGCGAGAATGCATAAATTTCCTGGCTCTGAGTTTGACCTCGACTTAAGGGTGTCCTTAACTAAGGGCTATTTGGTGAAAACCACGGGCTATACCCTGTTCCATTTGTACTGTCTTATATGTTAATGCATCTAGGAATTTATCCTAAGACCCTCAGAAACCCCCCTCCAAAAAAACGGGTATAGCCACAAGGGAAATCCAGTGGCTGAGCAATATCCTTTCTCTATGAACAGAGGAAATTGTTCAGTGACCCTTTCAGGCCTTGTCCATTTGAATATGTGTGTTGTCCATGTCTGTGTCCTCATCAGAGCAGACTGAGTAATGGCACAACACAACAAGGACGCTTCAGTAAAATGAAATGCATTTGTTCTGCTCCTGGTTTGCATTTCAGAGTTTTCCAAGACGACAAAAAGGAAATGTGAATGGAGAGGAGACTCTCTCTCGCTCCTTCTTTTCTCAGGTGTAGAGGTGTGTCTCGTCCCTCCATGGGTGGAGCCATCTTTGCTTTCCTCAGCAGTCTGAGTGAGGTGCAGGAGCACCAGCATTGCTGCTAAATCGGATCACCTTGTGTTCTAGTTCTTGTGTCTGCTGCTTTATTGTACTCACTGTAATGTACTCACCTGTGGAAATCTCACCTGTAACTCACGTGCCAAGCCGCCTCCCCACCAGCCCTCCCCTGTCACCTCTGAACTGCAGCCTGCTCGTTAGCTACGTAACTACGTAACTCTGATGCCGATTACAAGAAAGGATCCATGGAGGCAGAGCTCGTTCAGGCCGTCTGTCGCTGTCGGCCAACACAACCTCCCCCAAATAAACCGAATCTGCTCACAGAAACAGATCTGATCGTGACATCTTAGTGTTTAGTTAGGAAGTGCAAAGGATACGTTTTACAAAACTTTAGTGAAACCGCTCTTCTCATCTCACAGGAACTTGGTACACAGTGAAATGTAAAGAAAAGCAGATGCAATGCTTAGTGAATCTCATAAATCCACATTTCATTCATAATAAAATATCAAAAACAAAGAGTGAGATAGCTCATTTTAAATTTGATTTAAAAGAAAAATATCTGGGAATCAATGAGGTCACTGGCTGCACTTTTCTGTCCCCTCCTTTTCTGTTTTAGGGTTTTCATGTCATCTTAATAGCATGTGCCTTTTGACCTGAGCGCTGATAGCAATCAGACGGTCCCGTTCCTCTGTAGTCTGGAGATCACAGCTCCAGTTTTTTCCAAAAGGAATTCCACTTTTAACCTTCTGGCCATCTTCACTTCTGAGAAACTCTCTGAGAGATCATCATGTGACTGACCTGCCGACCTTCTTGTTAGCACCACCTACTCTTCCAGGCTTTGGTTGTCCTGTCACTATTTTTGCTGCCACCGAAGTCAAAATGAGCTAATGTTGTTAAAACTGTCCATTTTTTCAGTTTTCTCAGTCACTATATTTCCAAAACGAATGTCTATAAAATAATGTTTAATTCAGTTTATACTGTAATGTAGACCCTGCAATAATAGATACAGAGAAAAACCCAACAAATCATTATTATCATGTTGTTATTTACATTTGACACAGTTGCAGCACTCTGAGACATCTGAGGAAGAACATGTAGCTTCATGGAAAACACCTAAACTGTGGTGCGTGCCACAGACGCAGCTGTTTCTGCAGTTGCCACATTTATCTTTGTCCTGAAAATGAAAAAAGAAATGAAGGGTTCACTGTTGAGACACGAGAGGAGATCCAGTATGGATCGCAGAGGCGGACTTTAAAAGCAGGATCCAAACCGAGTAATAAAAATACTCGGAGACCTTTTTCGATCACAATTTGTTTAGTTTATCTTCCGCTGTGCAAAGCCATGCATGTGAAGTGCAGCTGGTTACTGGTGTACCAGGTCAGCCTCAAAGCACACATGTAAGGTCTCTTGTAAAATACAGAGAGGGCAGGCAAAAATATAACAACATAAAAAAGGTAAAGGCGAACAGAAGCAGAAGGTCTTCATCTCTCATGTATAGAAATTGGAAACGTCTGACCAGCCGGGGGTTGCTTATCTCAAAGGGCAGATAGCATCACGAAACAGGCCTGTAATGGCCGCATGCTCCAATTGATAATCCCCTCCTTCCCCTCCCTGCTGCTGTCTGTCCGGAGATACGAGGCCCCCGGTCGCAGGCTTAGAGGCTTGGAGAGCAAGGGAGCATTACTGATTCAAAAGAAATGCATTTTGGCTCTTTCAGTGCTCTGGGGGACTGGGTTAACATAATACCTTCCCCTCCCTGGTCCTTGACTTGTTTTTGATTGATACTTTTCAATTACAGTCCACTCCTGTCCAAGCCAGCCGCGCCGCTGTCCTCGCCCCCTCCCGAACCATTCAAAATGCTATTTTTCCCACTGTGCGATAACTTCAAACATTTAGGGCTACAAGAGCAGTGGTAACCCTGTTTAGCCGGCGCAGTAAATTGGTTCCATGTTCAACATAATAGCACTGACAGGCTTTTGCTAGGGAAATCAGTCCGGCAAAGGGACATGCCAACGATAAGACATCCAGCTTTGAAATTCTATTTCTCCCTATCAGAATTAAATCTGGACTTTATATTTCTTTTTGCCTGGGCGCAGGCTCTCTCTGGTCGCTTTCTGGCCTCTACTATTTGATCACAGGGTGACAACTAATACTTACCCCTGAGATCCTTTGCTCTCTCCATTTTCTAGGACTTTGGACGCTATTTTTTCTCGTGCCTTGTTATTTTTCCTCGTCTTTTTTCCCATATTGGTTGTCAAAATCTTCGATGATTTGTCCATCCTGAGGATGTACTGCATCAGAACGCGCTGTGCGCTTCTGCAGCCTTTTAAGATACTGCGCTGCACCTGAGGGTTTCCTTCACATTACATGCACACAGCAGTATCATGTACAGTTAAACTGAAAAGCTGTTAAATCGGCACCTTTACAATGCAAATAAATACAAGGTGCAGCGTGCTGCAGAACAGCACGTGCATGCGAGTCCTCTTCTCTTCTCTGGGTAAATATTTCCATGAGCAGCAGCAGTGCTGTAATCATTAGCAGAAGCTTTCCAGTGGTATCTGGGCTGATCTGATATCCATGTGGCTCCTGATGACAGCACCAGGCCCTGCAGATAATTAATCTATTTAGCTGAGGGGGTGGAAAGCCACCCGTCGCTAGGTCAGATAAGTTTGTGGATTTACACATTTTAAAGTCATCCAGTCCCTCAATGGCACCAAACTGTGCAATATTCTAATGCCATTAATTACTATTTCCAATTGGATGGTCTCGACTGTTTCTGGACCAGCTGTTTCATCAAGCGCACGCGTGTGTGTGTGTGTGTGTGTGTGTGTGTGTGTGTGTGTGTGTGTGTGTGTGTGTGTGAGTGAAACACACCCTCCCAGTGCAAACAGCATGCCTTCCTCCGTCACAGGGCGACATTCTAAAAGATCCCTGTTGTAATTCAGCCCACCATCACAGAGTGGCGCGTGTGGGTATGAATGCATGAGGGAAAATGAAAGTGGTGTGGCACTGTGTACTCAAATAAGAGCTGCAGTAGGAGTCCAGTCGTGGCATCTACATATGCAGAGAAGCAAGGCTCATCAGGTCGAACATTCAGAGGACTTTAGATTACAGCTGATGTCCACAGACAGTCTTTGGACTGTGGGATCAACACCAGAGTGACACAGCCAACCAGGTGACTCACACACCTGGTTGGCTTTGAACCTTCCTGTTGTAAAACAGTGGAAACCACATGATACCGTCCCTATGATATATTCAGTTTCCCCTCTTTTTGTGTGAAACATACAGTACATAGCAATTAAAATACTTGCAGAAGATCCTGTGTTGTCTGTATTATGTGGGCACGTGTGTGCAAACAGAATCCAAATCTGCTGGAAACACTGAGATGATTACATCACCAAATAAACTCTCCGTAATAACGAGACAGTCGCTGTGCTATCCCAGGACAGATGTGCTGCGTCCACTGCTCCGAGGTCTCATTTCAGGAAACACCTTCGATTCCCATCAGAACCATTAGGATCCTACTTTGCTCTTATTAGGGCCAGACGTGTTCTTAGCAGAACATATTTTATATTTCCATCTGTTTTCCAGTGTAACCAGTGTAACCAGTGTTTAAGTGGTTATCTTCACATGTGTGACACTTCTGTGTAAGAGTCTGACTAAAGTAATGCTTCAAATACATACATTCAAATACCTTGTAGAGATGAGTGAATCTGCATATGAGAAATCTATATTTTCAAAGCCAGCAGTGATGTCCTGACACACAGCGCATACACTCCGTGGGTGTGCGTATAGACGTACATTTATAGTGCCATCTACAGATGTCACAGGGACATCAGCATCCCCAGTCTCACCAACTTAAAATTCACACATTCCAGGCATTCATTAGGGGCTGGGGCAGAGTGACAGAGAGGGAGTGAGGTGCTCCCGGGTTCCCTGCTCTGACATTGTGAGTGTCAGACTCCGATCACTTTAATCAGAGCGAGGATACGCATGATAAAACGGATAAGGGACTTTAATCAAAAAAATTCGCTGGTCTGGAAACGTGACACACTCCGACAAGCACGCCTCATCCCCCCACTTCCCTGCACCCTCCCGTCTCCACCCCCACCCCCATCTGCTCAGCCCCAGTACCACCAGCACTCCAACCCGGTCTGAGCTCACCATGAATATGCATGGGCCAAACAGGAGATAGGTGCCACATTAAAATGGACCGCTGCGTGTTCAGCTGAGGAGCCTAGAAGCATCCAGCGTGCGTCGTGCATGTGTGACGTGCACACACACACACACCTAAAGTCATGGGCTCCATGAGGACACTGTACTTTCATCAAATCTATAGCATTAAAGGCAGATGAGCTCCTCGTCACTCCCCAGGATTGGTTTTTGCAGCAGCTGCACATTCCTTCACACATTTCCTTTCATCGTGTGTTAATAACGTTCATGTTCACCGTCAGAGGTTCATGCTAGTGGATTCATGCTCCACTGCTGGTTAATGATCAGTTACACATGTTGGAATTGACATGCAGATGCTTTCCCTGACATGAAATATAAACGCCCTTGTTTGGTTGAGTTCATATATTCATATGAGATTACTGCACTGTGTATGCAGAACTGTCCTGTGCTGCCTTTGCAGCATGCATGAAAACAAGCAGAACAAAGAAAAACATGTGAACACGTTGGTTTGTATTGCCACAGGGTTCATATGAAGTAAATGGAGCTGATGACTTTAAATAAAACAGACACATTGGATGGCTGCGAATTTATTATTATTATCTTCTAACTAAGTAATAACTTGTTATCAGCAGGGCCTTTACCTGCTCTTGTCTGCCTGACGGTTGTCATGATTTGGTCCATCTTTGCCTTTACTAAAAGATGACTATTCAGTATAAAACTTCCTTATATGGAATTTTCACTCATACTGCATAGCCAAATGGACTTGTTGTAACTGAACAAGAGAAATTATGCTTGTTTAGCATGTGGCTAACCCTACCCCATTCACGATACAGCATTAATGTTTGCATGCATAGTCGTTTGGCTGTAAGTGGAGGATTTTTGTCTGGAGCCTATGCAGACATGCTTGCAGTTGAAGTACTTGTGTGTAGTCCTCCAAAACTTCAACAGTGTGTTGATGAGCTATGCACAGATACAATGCTGAGTAGCTGAGATGAGCTTGTAGAGGCTAAGCCCACGTTTGAAGCCTGTGTGGTGTTTGGTGGTGGGGGTGACGTGATGCCACCGGTATGAATGAAACTCCAGCCGTGCGTATCCAGTCTGTTTAACATGTTTGTTGTATCCCATCAGTTGTATTTGTTTTCAATTCAATTTTATTTATATAGCGCCAAATCACAAGGTGCTTTATATTGTACAGTAGATCATACAGTGATACATACAGAGGAAACCCAACAATCATATGACGCCCTATGAGCAGCACTTTGGCGACAGTGGGAAGGAAAAACTCCCTTTTAACAGGAAGAAACCTCCAGCAGAACCAGGCTCAGGGAGGGGCGGGGGCAGTGGTTGGTTGGGGTGAGAGAAGGAAGACAGGATAAAGACATGCTGTGGAAGAGAGACAGAGGTTAATAACAGGTATGATTCAGTGCAGAAATATTTATCAAATGAATGGATCACAAAAAACTGCAGGGAGGCCTACATCTCCCTCACTCCTCTTCCAGCTGTGCAGGAGGACATTCCCAGGTCATCGTAGAGGGATCAGCTTTCTGCTGTGTCCTCGTCTGCTCTGGGATCTCAGGTAGGAGGTGGCACAGATCATATCATGATTTCAACAAAACTAAACATTTCATACGTAGAGTTCAAAGCAAAACTATGACAGGTTAATGTTTCTTTGATTTTTCCCAGCTTTATCTGTAGATATATTCAGTTACTGGTAGATGCAAATAAAACAGTCCTTTCATTATTTATCAAGTCATGCTTTGTAAGATAAACTTCCTCTGGCTGCCCAAATCAACTTTCAACCTGTTTAACTTTTGTTTGTTTGGTTTTGTTTGTTGTTCTTTAGATACATTTTTATTTGACTGATACTTTGAGTCTGCACATGTCACATGTGTTTATTAAAATAAGCTGTACTTTGTGTGTGTATTTGCACGAAGCCCCGGCCGTTCTGATGTAGTGTCCGAGTCCAGATGGCTTCTCGGTGTATCCCGTTGGCCCGTCCAGCTCCAGCCCGAGCTAAAGGTGGCTCCACACTCTCTGACAGCAGCTCACTCTTCCTCACATCAGAGCTAATGAAGCATGTTCAAGTGCCATGAAAGGACCAGTGAGAGAGAGAGTGTGCACGTGGGCGACATCACACTATAATTACTTCCTGAGCTATGCTAATTAATTAGCACATACGTGCATTTCTAAACGGGTCATACATGCTGAGCCAGATGGTCTAAATGAAAACATGTATGTGCATGAAGTGCTATCAGGGAAAATGAATCGTACATAGTAGCATAGCTGTGACATTAGCATATTATATTGATTGAAACACTGCAAACAATAAAGACAATTAACAATGTGATAGCTGGGACACTTTCTGAGAGCTGCCACTAAAGACGTGAGCGGAAACTTTTTACCTTTAACACTAATTGTGTATTATTGTGTTTCCATGTGTATATGCTAAATGTGATCCATTAAGTACCAGCAGAGGTGGCAGAACTGCAGGGTGGGCCATTTATACGGATCCACCGCAATAACATGGGAATGGTTGGTGATATTAAAGTCCTGTTTGTGGCACATTAGTATATGTGAGGGGCAAACTCCTCAAGATGGGTGGTGACCATGGTGGCCATTTAGAAGTCGGCCATCTTGGATAAGATGAAGAGTGGGAGAAGAGGGTTGCACTGACAGTCCAACACAATGGGCAGCACACTGAACACATTTTATAAGTGCTCAGAAACTTGTAAATAACTCATGAAAGAATAAAGTTACGTTGAAACCAAGCACACCATTGTTTTTCTTGTGACATTACCAATAAGTTTGATGTGTCACATGGCCCTCTTCCTATTGAAAAAACAAAAGTTGTATCCAACATGGCCGACTTCTAAATGGCCACTATGGTCACCACCCATCTTGAGGAGTTTGCCCCCTCACATATACTAATGTGCCACAAACAGGACTTTAATATCACCAACCATTCCCATGTTATAGCGGTGTATCCATATAAATGGCCCACCCTGTACAGACATTCTGTACTTAAGTAGAAGTACAAGTACTACTGTTAACTACTACTCCTGTAAAGGTCGAAATACTGATTCAGCCTCTTCACTCAAATAAAAGTACAAAAAACAGTACAGGCTCTGAAATGTACTCAGAGTAAGAAAGTAAAAGGATCTTTTTGGAGGATATTTCTATCTTTGTGTAAAGCTAACTAACCTTGTGCTGTATCAATATAATGATAAAACAGTACCATAGATGGGAATACAAACTTTAGTCTAACATTTTTATTCTAATTATACTCAGCTTGGATCAGAAGGAAAATAAAAGCTATATAACTATTGTCTGTTCCTCACAGCGTGAGAATGTGAACAGTCAGGGGTTAAAGTGGGTTCAGCAGCTGGGGAACCTAAAACTGGTTGTAGTGGGTCCAGTTTGGGGAAAGAATCAAACACAATAATTTCTACTGAGAGCTCCAGTAGATGTTGTTAGTGTGCAGGCTGTGATCAGCTGACCTGCAGCTGAATCCAACCAGATGTGAGCAGATGTTTCCTGAGCTGTCCTGACTGATTTCATCCTCCACACTGACAGCACGCTCTGTTGATGCTGTCTGTTTTATAGAGGGTTTAAAGTTTGTACGAAGGTGGAATCAGTCAGTGAATCTGTGCTACACTGTAGCTGTGACCATGAACCCACAGCCACTGTGCAGCAGTCACACTGTTCCTCACTTTAAACGATCACAGTACAAACTAACCTGTTTATCCTGCACTAACCTGCAGAGGAGTTTAAATAGCAGTTGGTCTGCCTCAGTTTGTCGTGCAGCAGGTTTCACAGTATGAAGAAAACATAATGTCACATGCACAGACATAATGACTGATTTAAAACATGACGACTTACATTTAAGCTTTAAATGTCCAATTTATCAAACCCCACTGAGCATCGCATCACGTTCACACCAGAAACAAACCAGTTCATTTGAAACTGTACCAAAGGGGAACAAAGGGTGTGTGTTGAGAATAGATTGCTTGATATACATCAGAGTTAAAGAGGAGATAGTTTGGGATTGCTTGCAATGTTACAATATGACGGTTCATGGGTGTAAGAATCCAAAATAGAAAATAGGCCTGGGATGGGAACTAAGAACTGGGTGCAGGGCAGGAGGACAATTAACCCCACCCCCAAGACACCCAAGACAGTAGCAAGAATTACTGAGGGTGAGGGGCAGATAATTGCCGATGGACAGAACCTTAAAAGGAGGTGGGGGTCAGCGTGTCAGCACCCCTGGCCACTCTACCAGTGTATTTCCATTGTGGGGGTGTTTACTGTAGGGGGGAGGAGACCAGAGGTTATAACTGTAACTGTTGTGTGAAACTCTTCAGATCAGGCTGTAGAATAGGACTGCATAGGATGCAGTGTGCTGATCTCCAGATGCATCTGTAAGGAAAATGGGTAATAAGAGGATTGTGTAAAACATGGAAACATCCCTGTGTGATCTCTACCAGGATATAAATAATCAGAGAGACCGGCGTGTTGTCCTCACAGTGTGGTTGCTTTGGTCTGCACACGAGTGCTATTACTGTGTTAACACCTGCACAAATGAACTACTGTGACTCTGTGAGCCAGAGCAGAACTGAGTTACTACAAACCAAAAGTAGCAACCAGTAATCCCAGTCATGTGATCCTTGTCTTCTCACTGCACATATGGTCACATACCAAGTGGTCCTGCAAGTTACTTTTATCTACAAAATTTATCAGGGGAATTCATCATTATATGGCTCACAGGCGTGGCTCTCCACCTGGCTCGCAGCAGTCAAGTAATCTGGTAAGAGTTGTCAAACTCTCCACAACACCAGGTCACAGCAGTGCACACGCTGCACCAATACAACACCACAACTATTGAATGGTCTTAAAACTTCTCACAAAGTTTAGTGTCACTAGTTTCCTGTGAGCCACACACAAGACAAGTGAGAGGAGAGAAGCTGCAGAGAGGCATGTGAGCCTGTCTCTGCTTTGGATCGTCACATTGTAGGGGTGTAAATTCAACCAGATTTATATAAATGAGAGCTGCTCTATCAAAAGCACAATGGATGCTGTCTGCCCCAGAAAAACAGGTTTTTCTCAGATAAAGTCCACACTACTCTCGGCACACAACACAGACAAGCAGCAGCTTAAGGAGAACCTGTGGCAGAACATGTCACTACTGGTCCTGGAGGTCATCAGAGAAAACTACAGAGTCTGACATTGCTTTGGCAGAGTTACCCATCAAAGTCTTAATGTTAGTGATCCAGCAGAATCACTGGGAAAAGGCCAGCAGTCATCGTTTGTGAACGACATGAACAACTATGAAAGGTGTTCTTTTTTCTAATGTGGGTTAAAAGCATGTGATTCATGTGATTTTCAACAATTTGAAACGAATAAACCAACATGTGGCTTTAATTGCAGGTGTGGTTGTCGAGTTGTTTCTCAGTGTTGGCAACCTCTGAGCTATTAAAGGCAGCAAAGTTATTTCTCTATTAGTTTTGGATGCAATGAAAACAGCCACTTGTTCTCTCCTCTCTGTGTCTTTGGGCCCCTCATCCCAGTTACCGGCTCACCTTCCAGAACAAATCCCTCTAATTCTGTGGATGATCATTTGGAGGGCAAGGAGCTTGTTAGACTAATGATTAAGTTTAACCATCCCTTTAAGAATATATGGACATGCTTCAGCTGAGCAGAACAGTGTAATGGTTAGGAAATGAGACTGAGGATGGGGAGAGGGGGGAGGCAGAGAGACGGCAGGGGTGGAAAAGACTGAACGGGACAAGCAGGAAGATTTTAGGACTAAAGACGTTCCTTTTCCAAACATGCAGACAGTGCTGCAGACTTCATGCTCAGAGCACGATGCAGCGCTCTCGTCAGGTGTTTAAGGAGTATTAAATTACAAGGCCCACACGCCCTCTTCATACACGACCTTCCCTTGTATACCTCCAACATTGTTAAGACAGCTTATCTGCGTTGCTTCCTGTAAACCTGCTGTTTTGTACCATGCCTGCCTGTCAGGGTTGTAGCTCATTATATACTCTGTAATAACAGCCAGGCTCTCTGGAGTTTCAGGCAGGGACTCACTGAGGATGATGGAAAGTTTATACCAACACAGCTTGTTGCATTGGGCTTGGGTGTCTGTCTTGCTAACTACTGATTAGCAGCTAAAACGCACTTCGTCAGTTGATGATAATGTCATTCATCAAATGAATATCAAGAACAGGTATTAAGGTTACATCAGTATTTTTATATAAGCGAGTGAGTATTTAAAATACAGAATAAATCCAACAGAGTAAAATCATTTTAATAACACATATATTGCTGTTTGCACTGTTCAGCTGAACGTAGATGATGTGAAGGTAGTACTCGACCACTATCACGTGCCACATCCCACCTGTGTGCTGTGAATAACACTTGATCCATGTGATGTTTCCCTCTATAGTTGCTTTATTGTTGAATACAATAAATCTATATTGAGGAGTAAACCTGTGATGCACACCAGCAGCACAGGTACATAAGACCACAGAGGAAGTACCTACCTGTGCCACATAAAAACATGACAACATGTTAAACAGGTTGTTTGAGTCTGATGGACGTTAATCGATCATAAAGACTTTAAATAGGACTAGAATAGAGGTTTGGGTTGTGACTTATTGATATAAATATAGTAATATATTTTCTCATATTTCACTGCCTTCCCTCTCTCAGTATCGAGTCGTTTCTAATCTTGTCTAATCTCCTGACGGTCCTCTCGTTTCAAACCCAACCACTGGCTGAAGTCGTGTGCAGTTGGATCGCTGGCTGCAGCTTCGCTGAGCCTCTGTTTAACTGTGGATCTATGTGCTTTTGTTTTTTCTCCAAGATGATACGATAACGAAATTGGTGTTTAGCAAAGGTCTTTGCAATATCATTTCACTTCAGTGTTGCTATCTCAGGAGATTTATGACAAGAAGATATGGGATGAATCTTGTTTCTGTTTCCATGAGAAATACCATTAAAATTAATCAGGGAAGGTCAGGGAAGCATTTTGTAAACCACTTAATTCTGCTGCGCTTGTTACGACAAACACAGATAATGAGGAGAACACAGAGACAATACTTTTTACTGTAGATATTATCATCATATTGCGCCACTGGTTACACAGACTGCATGTACATATTGTTCTGATGCAGTCATTTAATGTAGGCCGGTAGAAGAGAGAGGACCCAGAGTGATCAGTTAACAGGCTGTGGTGGGATTTATGTTAAATGTAATTGTGGTCTTTACTTCAAAGGGAATAAATAAACAGATGAATAATCTCCTGGTGGTGTGATCCTCGGGTTCTCTACTTACGTCTGAGAGTTTGAGGGTTTGCCTCAGTATGTCAGCTCTTCCAGTTTGTGGGTTACAGCTTCTAATGCTCCACTTTGGACTTCTCCATCTGCTCCAGTAATTCCTTCAGCTCTGGTTCTTTTTGTGTAGTGCTATCTATCACAGCTTCAAGGTTCAAGGTTCAAGGTTCTTTATTTGACACATGCATAGTTATACAAGCATAACACACAGTGAAATGTAGCCTGACACGCTCCTCGACATGTGCAAAAATTGGGGGGG
>NW_005187648.1:303379-306886 GCF_000239375.1 Pundamilia nyererei | reverse complement strand
TGACGCCAGGTGTGTTCCCTGTGTTCAAAGATTGGTGACTGTGGCAAGCATTTTGCATCACATGGGCTTTCATTTGAGAATATGAGCAGAGTTTTTTTGCAACATGTGTTTTAGCAAGGAAAAATGTGTTTAGATTTATGAGTACAGAGGGTTGTGTTTTGTGAATTGTGTCTTCATGTGACATGTGTTTATGGTACTGGAATATGGTGGCTACATTTAGTAAATGTGTTTAGACTACTGGTCATTTGGGTTACAGGATTGGCTTTTGTGTTTTAACATTTGAGAAAAACTGTAATGTCAGCCTATTTACCAGGATGATGGGACAGACTTGGCTTCTTGGCCTGTTTGAACTAATGTTTAGTTTTGTTGGTGCTTTTCCACAGAAAACGTACAAATCTACAGTGTCTTTGTGGGTAAGTGGTTAGAGTGCACTCATCCAGTCTCATAAAGTGCTTCTTGTCTGCTTCTGCTCTAAGCTGTCCAATAATAGAAAAATAGAGAAAAATAGAAGAAAAATCTTGTTACTAGAAAGAAAAGTTGCATGAACTATAGTTTTATAGGAACAGGTTCTGAAGAGAACAGAACTACAACTACAGTATCCTACAATGTAAAAATGATGCTCCTTTAACTTGGTGAAAGGAGCACGGTGGTCAGCACTGTTGCCTCACAGCAAGAAGGTCCTGGGTTCAGTTCCACCATCAGGCCGGGGTCTGAGTTTGCATGTTTGTGGGGATAGGTTAATTGAAAAATCTAAATAGGTGTGAATGTGGGAGTGAATGTGAGCGCGAATGGTTGTCTGTCCCTGTGTGTCAGACTGGCGACCTGTCCAGGGTGGACCCCGCCTCTCGCCCTATGACAGCTGGGATAGGCTCCCGCGACCCTGAAAAGGATAAGCGGATGCGAATGGATGGATGGAAACAGAGCAAATGTCAGTGAGTCCACATGAATCCATCACACTGACATTAAATGATGGCTCTTTTTTTAACCTCCACATGTGACATATGTGACTTAGAGCCCAAACCACTGGACAAAACTGTGAGCAGTCCGTCCTCAGGTGGTCGTGCAGGGTGTGATGAGTAATCTGTGTTTGCCCTCAGATTTGACTGAGTACATGTGTAAGCATTGTGTTTTTACAGTGAGGTGGGAATGCATGGGTTCACACATTAGTGTGTTTGTGTCTCCTTTCGTAGATGCAGACACAATCAATGCTATGTTATATCTGAGTATATCTATGAGTGAGTCTGTCTGTGCACAGACATTCACAGGTGCAGTGCATTGTGTTTGTGTGTCTGTGAGTGTGTGCTTAACTTAAATCTGCATTATAATCTGCACTCCTTACAGGAACAAAACAATGTAAATCACTTTAAGGTTACTGTGACGAGTAGGCAAACACTGTAGTAGTTCAGGTGAAGCTCAGCAGTATAACTGTATGTCCTCTGAAGACCTGGATACACAACTCTGTGTGTGAAACCTCCCACAGTCCATAATGGTCGCCCTAAACCAGCTGTGTGTCTGTGTCAGCGTGGTCAGCATGTAGCTGTCAACATTCAGAGCACCCACGAGCATAAACATGTAGAAGACAAAGAAGTGATTTCAGGTAAAACGATATGTGGATGATTTAGTAAGACAAAAGTCTCATCAGGGATTCATGGAGCTACATTCTGTTTCTGAGGCTCCGTCTATAAAAGGAAAGACTGTTTTTATTAACTTTGAGTTTCAGCTGTTTTGCCTTTGTCTCCAGCTATCTGTTGTCATGGCAACAAATTAACAACCCCACTCAGTTTACTGGACTTCTTTTGTCTTTCCAGTTAACATATGGTACTGTCACCCGTGATGTTTAAGAAGTGCGTTATTGGGAAATGACAGAAAAAGTGCCAGTTCTAAAAATGTAGAGTTGGGAGGCACACACACACACACACACACACAGCACATACTGTATTTCATCCCCGCGTGTACAAACACGACTCCCACACGTCGACTGTCAGATGCGTCCTCCTGAGACGAGCGACTTAACAATACTAAATCAGTTTAATTGATACGCTTTCCTGTCTCGCTGCCTTGTAAAGGGCAGACTGGAAGACGTGGCAAACAGTTGGCGACAAACAAAGACTCTTTGAAGCGGGTTATGTTGTGAAGTGTCAGACCTGTTGAAGAAAACAAAACTCCACTGCTGCCGCCCCCAGCTTCTTCTGTGTAAGGTAATCTGTGTTGTTCTGCCGTTCGTCTTCTTCTGCTTCCAATTATGAGCGCGGGAGCGGTGAGTATTCTATCACCGGCTCACAGACAACTTACAGCCACGCTGCAGCGATGGCCGGGGACGCAGCAGACTAATTACAATTAACCACTAATCCTTAAAAGGCAAGTTCAAGATGGCAATTCAATTTGCCCTCAACTGTTTCTTTTCTGAAAATCTTTTGCAATTTTCCCAACTGCCGTCCCAGGTGTCAGACCAACTTTGAAGAAGCAGCGAAGATATCAATAGATTATTGGCACCGAGTATTCATTTAACAGGGCAATCGCGCTTTTTTCAGACACTTGGCTAAAAGTGGTTTGGAAGGATTTAATTCTTTTTTTTTATCCTCGGTGGAGATTAGCTGCAAAAATAATGAATTTGGGAGCAAAAGGGGGGAAAAGCATTAAGAAGAAACTGATGAAAATAACTCGAGTAACAGATAAAAGGCCCTTGACGATGCAGACTTTAGTGTGTCCTTATTCTGAGAGAACATGTTTCCATATGCAGAGCAACTTTAAATAAGACTGTGGCTGCACTCCCATTTACTGATGGCTCTGCAGAGCATTTTGTTATATTGGTTTTATTTCTCTGCTTAATTAAACGTTTTGTGCTGTAAACCTGCTCGTATAAATATGGTCACTGTTCCAAAAATATTGTTGTTTCCTGTTTTTAATATTAACTGATTATGACTCTTGCCTACCAGGCCAAACATAGGCTGATGTTGATACAGAGCGCAGTTTAAAAAGAGGAGGTTTGGATGTGTGAGCTGACAGACTTTGGGACTTGAAGGTGTTAGCTCAGAGCAGCGAGCCCCCTCGATTACCTTCAGATGCTTCTTCTTTAGCCACTCCTTTTATGCCCTGGCTGTTTGTTTAAGGTAAGAAGCATGATTCATCCTCAGTGTTCTAGCTTAAGGAAGGAAGTTCTTGTCTCAGAGGGTACGCGGCCTCGTCCAGTGTCCCCACAATGTGGTGAAGTCACGCTGTGCAGAGCCTCAGAGCTTGATGGTATTCTTTAGGTCATATTTAGCAGAATCAAAGTCAAACTAATGTGAAAGAGCTTGGATTGAGTTTTATGTGACCACAGCACTGGGTCTCTGAATGATTCAGATGTTCACGGGGAAACTTTACATGTGCTGTCACATGTGTTTCTCTCTTTATACAACACTCTGTATTTAATCATTACTAACCTCTGTCTCTCTTCCACAGCATGTCTTTATCCTGTCTTCCTTCTCTCACCCCAACCAATCACAGCAGATGGCCCCGCCCCTCCCT
>NW_005187648.1:293616-302570 GCF_000239375.1 Pundamilia nyererei | reverse complement strand
CACACACACACACACACACACACACACACACACACACACACACACACACAGCAGTTGTATAAGCTCTTTCCCTGGCATCATACTTAACATACCAGAAGGCACCTTAAGACTTGCAAAGTAAGGCCCTGGAAGCCTGGAAGCCCGTCCACTGATCCATTCCAAATCCACCCGTTAAAATGAGGCTTGGCACTGGAGGGAAGGGGCAGTGGTGTAGTTGGGGATGAAGGAGAGCAAGGGGTCGGCAGATGCTAGCGGGTGGAGAGCTGGAAGTCCTGGTACTGGCTGGAGTGCCCAGGCTTATGCAGGCTTGGGTGAACACGTCAGGCTGATTTCTATGATGCCTGGCCTTGAAGGTGACCCCAGGCTGGACTCCACAGTTCTTGATCCAACAGCCACGAGACTCTGTCCTCCTCCCTCTTGCCACTGACTTTAGAGTTGCCAAATGCTAAAGGTGTCGTGGTCCCTCGGTCCAGAGTCTGTTTCTCTGCCTTCTGTCTGTGTTTGTATTTGTCGGGCACATTCACTCTTGGTGATGTGCATCGCACCTGATCCTGATGAGCTCGTTACCACCACCACCACCTAAGGTAACGGCTGGCCTGCAGTGTTTGCTGTTGAACTTGAAGCCTGGCTCCTTGTTCTGTGTTTTTACTCTGCTGGTTTCCCCTGTGGATTCCTTACTGTGTGTTTCCTGCCTCCTATGTTTGGTCGAGCTTTCAGAGCGAGTGAGTTTGTGGGTTTTGGACCAGTGGATATCCCTGCCTCCCTGGACCCCAGAGCTTCATGATCTGGTGCCTTGTGTTTGAATTCTGACTTCCTGTAAATGAACCTGTTGAACTTTACGTCCTGCATGTGAGCAGGTGGGGTGAAAGGAGGGAGGGGTGATGTGAGCAGTGATGTCAGCAGCTTCAGCTCAAAGATCTGACTGAAACTGTTTATAACAATAATAATAATAATCCATCAATGTTTGAAATGATCATTGTTGGCTTCGTATTAGCCATTGTTGGCTCAGTGTTCAGGCTGTTATATAGAAATGTCACCTATACCCAGATACTCTAATAGAAAAGCTTTGAGACCAAAATGCTTTAGGAGTCTTGATTAGAAAGGTTTTTTTCAGCATGTGCTTATACAAATGATTTGAAGAACTCTTTACCTACATTTGATTTGAGCTTCTTGATTTAAGCCCAAATGTAAAAACATCCCGTTAGTTTGCTGCTCTGATGGAAAGATTTGCCACAACTATAAAAAATAATGCAAGTTTTGAGAAACTGGAATCATCCCCTAAATTGTGGGAACTGCTGAAATTGCAGCTTGCTTTTTTCCATCCACCTTTCCTTTACTTTCCATGGGAAGTTTATCCAATTAACTGAGGATGGGAGGAGGCAGTCCATGGTGGTTCTCTCTGGGGTGCTGGGACCCCGCCCTCCCAGCGGGGTGTGTGATTGGGTTGTCTGGGCGTTCCAGCGTGTGCCCAAGTGGAAAACGACGAAATGAAGGAGATCGTTGGCCATCGATACCCAATTATATGACTAGAAGGGTGCCAGTAGCTCCCAGCCTGGGGTATAGGGGCCCTTTATGCTTTGTGTTTGATGATAAATTGTTTTGCTGCAGGATTATGGTCAATGTAATTATGTCCATTGATGGTGAGCCAGAGAATGATTTTCTCAGAGTCAAGCTGTGAGGTTGTTATCAAAGAAAAGGACTCAATTTATAGGCCTTGATTGCTTCATATTCACATGGTAATTGTATGGAAAGTCTTTGCACCATGTGTAGACTCCTCACAAGAATTAAAGGAGAAGGCTCGTAAAACATCGAACCTTAATCTAGATCCAAACCTTTCAAAAGCTGTAGATAAAAAACTGTAATGATATGAACATAGACCTGTTTTTTGGCCTGAAGTGTACATATACTCATATAGGCTCCTCATACTCATGGACAAGAATGAATTTTGTTTTTTAATCATTTCTTTGAACTGCTCTTTTTAATGAAGAAAAAACATCTTTAATGAATTTAATGAATTCAGGTTTTAATTTATGTTGGATTTTCGAGTATACGCACAGAAAATCACAAAAGCACAAGTACGACGTGTATAACACACACTTACATTGATCTTTGAATAAGTAGCAAAGCTTCTACAGGTTCTTTAAACTTGAAAAGATCTAACTTCTTATTACTGAGCACGAGTTACTACAACTGTAGTCTTTTTTTTGGCAGCACTCACTGGATACTCAGAGTAATAGGAAAGTAGATGAAGGAAGATCTAAAAAGCACAACAGCATATTTACACAAGGTGGGGAGGTCTCTTGGAGCCATTTCTAAGTATATGCAGATTCCAGGATGACCAGTTTAGACAAGTGTAGTTAGCACTGGAACTGCCCAGGGGGTCATTTTGACGACATCATTTCCGGGACAGGCAGAAGGAGCACATGTCATCATTAGTGAGGCTAGTAAGGTAAGGAACTAAACGTTTGAGCATTGAGCAGGGAGGTGCGAACGACTTTAACAACAAGCCATGCTGCTAGTTACTAACAGCTAATAGCACGCTAAGCTAGCATATCCCAAAAGGTGCAATAAGTGGAACCAATTTACACATGACTCTGATTGACTGTGTGTAAGTTACACTATGAAAAATTAGTAATTAATCAATATTAAACCATAAAAAACACCACTGTACACTGCAACAGGAACAGGAAGTGATGCGACAGTGCAGTGATAAAAAGTAAGAGTGCTATTCTCCTCCCAAAATCCCAGCAGCTGATTTCAGTTCCCACATGTTTCCAGACTGTTGTTAAATGAAACGTTGTGTATCTCATATCAGAGCAAGCGCCTGTCACTCACTCTAAGAATCCAGGGAAACAAACATTTGGAGGAGTTTGAATCCTGAGCCCTGGGGTCCTGCAGATTAAAAAATAAATAAAAGGCTTTATTTAATATGACACCAAAGAAAAATGGTTTAAAGATATTTGTTGTTAATTTAATTAAATTAAAGCCCATAATTATTGACACTGAGCTGACATCTTGATGGTTAATCTAAACTAGAAGTGTTAATTCCTCATTTTAACCTCAGTCAGCAGTCGATTCTGTTCTGAACTCATTTTATTTTTGTAGGCTGTAAAGTGTTGCCCCATGTGGTCAAATTGATGTTTTTATTAATGACCAAAGACTCCAATAGAATTACAAACAGGTTTAAATTTTGATGTTTATTGTTTATTGATGGGAGTTCTCCTGTGCTTGTTAAATATCACTTTATCGTCTTCATTTGGAAATCAAAGATGTTTAGTTTGAGCTAACGAGCAGCGTGGAAACATAACGAAACGCGTCACATTAGTGGAAGCGTTGCAAATGATGCATCAAGGTTGTTGGCAGTGCTTACGTGTGGTTATTCTTTCTGACCTTTTCTCATACACGTGTCTGATCTGCCACATACATTATTAAATATCATAGAAACTCCAGTATTGCAGGACTGTGAAGGTAAACTTCATTAGAAGTGAGGCTGACATGTATGGCCTCCAGGCTTCCACTGCAATAATTAACTGGGGGATTTTTTTCCATCGCTTCAGTCTCTCTGATCCAGGTTGGTACTGACAACCTTACGCCCCCTTGCCCCTCCTTCATCTGCCATATACAGGTCACAGACGGCGGCCCGGCACCCTGAGGTGTCCTGTAAATGTGCCTGTGGAGTGATGGGCGGGAGTCCCTCGATGCCACATTCATTTGCACATCAAGAAGGCAGAGAAGGAAGCTTTGACCCAATTAACGCTGAGGAAAACAGATTAAATAAAGCCTGCTGCCTAGTCCTGGACATCCAGTGTCACTGTGTGTGTGGAGCAGTGTTCGTGTGTGGATGGTGAGGTTGTTCAAGGGCCACGGGATAAAATACCTCTCCCAAAAGGAGCAGAGGAAGCTGCCTGGCTCAGAGGCACTCAAACTCAGAGTCTCTTTCATTTAGAACAGAGGACAGAGATGAGTTCTACATGGACGCTGGGAACGACTGTGTTCAACACAGTCGTTCCCACCTGAGCATCAAGGCCACGTCTTTGAGCTTCAAAGCTGAGCTACACTCAAAAACAACACATTACAAAACAATTCCACCTTAAGGACCATTCTGGAGTGTTTGGTAATACCATGTGAAAATCATGGATGACAAGTCTTTAAAGTCATAGAAAGAACCAGAACTCTTTAACAATTCATGACATCTGCTGAAAAAAATAATGTGAAGTGATGAAACAGTTTCCAAATGGACCCTGAGGTTTGTTATTTCTACGTCTTCAAAGACAAAGTGTTACTTTTGCTTTTGACTGACTAAAGCTTACCTGTGAAGAACAGAAATGTGATAGTAGCATGTGTAATATATGAGTGTGACCTAGTTTTCCACACCTGCAGAACTCAAGCAGACAAGATCTGTGACACATTATTTCCAGTACTAATCAAGCAAAAATTGGCTTGAGCAGTTAAAATCAAAAGGAAAACTAGCTCAGGTATCAGGATCATTGGCCTGGCCTTCATTGCTGCTGATGCTGAGAGACTGTAAAGTCCTGGGAGTCCGGTTATCTCGTGCATCTTAGTTGGTGGTAGAATTTTAAATATCATAAATTGCACATATACCTGCCCAGTGTCAGCAGAAAGATGACATTTGATTCATGTGAATTACTTAAAGTCACCTTGTGTAGGCAGCCTCTTGCATTTATGTAAGTCCATGTGGTAAACCATCAGACTGTATATTTGTAGAGTCATGCTTGAGTTCTGCTACCTTCTGTTGTTTAGCACTGACAATCACACGTATAGAAGGAACCTCTGTAGAACAGCAGCTACCTAAGATCATGGGTCACCACAACATCCTGAAGCTGATGCTTCTGATTAGAAAGGATGTACAAACTCACCCGCTGCAGTCACCTACAGAAAGAGCAAAGCAAACGTATTAAATAGATGAGAGAGCGATGTAAAGTAACAGAGAGAGGAAAGAAGAGGTGGAGTGATTTCTCTGGGCTCCATGCCTTGTTAGATCTATCATCCCTTTAATTAATAGTGTTTTTAGGAAGACGTCTGAACTGTGTCATTTCCATTATTGGAAAACCCAATGCGATTAATGAATAATTTTCATTTTTGATCCATTATATCATGCTAGTTGATCTCCTTTTTTCCGCACTGCTGAGTGATAGCATCGTTTTCTGCCCCTCGATCAAATTTAATTTGGCCCCTATTATATTACACTGTTGCGACTGAAGTGTCAATTTTTTGTCAGGCAATTAGAAGCTATAACCTGTGAAGCTAAGTTTGATAGGCATTGTAATTGGATTGTTTCAGCACTAACATAGAGTGCTTTTAGCATTTCTTCATCTCTGCCTGCTTCCCTCTCTCTTCTTTTCTGGTTTTGATGTTTTGATAGGGTCTCTGTCTATATGTTGAACTTCAGAGCAAACCAAAGATAAGATAAAATGGGGTGGGGTGGGGGGGTCAGGATGTGCTTGCCTGTGCAGAAAGCCAGCCTTGAATTTGCGTGGTGTGAAATGTGCCACCGTGGCAGGTATTTGTTGACTATTTTGACCCGTCCTCGCCTCACCTTTCAAGACTTCACATTGGAGAGATCTGAACTTTTCAGCTGACAAAGGCTTGGAAATTTGAAATGTGAGGGGATCCAATCAGGGCTGGCTGATGCAACCCTGAGACAGTTTCCCAGAGAAATGCTCATTTGTGCATTTTATTCTTTATATATGGGTGCTATACTATTACTATTATTATTTTACTTTGTTGCATTTTATTAAAGTTGTCCAAGATCTCTAAGAAAAATGCAGACTTTTAGGAAAACAGGAAGATGCTTACTGATCTGCTACAGAATCAACACACTTTTCCCAGCTTTTCAGTTCAACGTATTGACATGAAAGTACATGGAGATGAAGTTACTTTGTAGGAGGGCCCAAGTTGCCAGTAGAGGGGCTAATTTGGTTGTTTTAACTTGGACATGAGATTTTAAATGTCTTCTTCATTACAGTGATCAGAAAAAGCTGCACAGTAACAACGACCTCCTTTCAGTGGATAGGGAGATATATTTAACATAAATCAGAATCACAATGTTTTCAATGTGAATGTTTATTGTATTGAAGCAACATTATGAAATATTTTGACTTCAGATATTAATGTGGAGGATGGTGTGTCTGTGCTGTGGGAGCTGTGACCACTACGACGTGACTTCTTGCTATAAATTGACCTTCGCACCACAGGAAGCAGACTCATCCCCGTCAATATCTCTGCTACATATTAAGTGTGGTTAGAGGTCTGCAGACGATCCTGAAGAAAATAACACCGTGTAGTTATACACATCATTTATACTTGTCAAACTTTACCATCATTATGATCACAGCCACAAACACACAGTGTGTCTCTGTGATCTGCAGACGTCCATTCGTCCCACTGGAAACACAAGATTAAAAATGACAAATGCTTCGAGCTGCACTTTTCCAGTTGGAGATGCAGGTGTCTTCATTTCCAGTGCACCCAGGTTAGTAAAAGAAAATTCCTCCTTCACATCTAATTACCTGCCGCATCCTGGCACCCACTGCAAATGAGCTTTTCTATTTCTCTACTGGCAGTGCAGCACAAGCAGTGTTGGGAAGGTTACTTTTAAAATGTATCCCACTACAGATTTGGATTACTTAAAAATGAATCATTTCTTCACGCTGCAAGTAGAGGTGACATGGGCCGCGAGACTGAGACACAGACATCAGAGCCTCTTGATGCGTGTTTTGTTTGGGTTTCCAGCGGCGTGGAATCACCAAAATAGAGAGGGCATAGCCGAACATATGAAACAGGAAAGTACCGCCGTGTAATCCATTTATTTCAACAAAGTAACTGTATTCTGAATACCACCTTTTTAAACGGTAACTGTAACGGAATACAGTTACTCGTATTTTGTATTTTAAATACGTAATGTACTCTGTTACTCCTGTGTGTGTGTGTGTTACTTTGTAGGAGAAAGAAATTAGTTACATCGTGTCTCTGACGTGGTTTCAAATTGGGATCTGTAGGAGAGCTTTTATTTTGAAAATGACCACATTCTCTGTGCTGGCCACACCCTCTTTATTTGCTCTGTGCTCTGGCCACACCCTCTTTATTTGCTCTGTGCTCTGGCCACACCCTCTTTATTTGCTCTGTGCTCCATTATTTTGGACTCCTGGAATGTAACATATTAAGTCTATCACGCCTCCTGGCTAACCAATCGGACCACACATCATGAAGCTCACGCCGGTTCAGGTGTTGTAGGTGAGTTGGGAGCTCAGGGGTCCGTTCAGCACAAGTTGGATTTCATCATCACGTATTTTTGTCAGTTTCTGAGAACAGTAAAAGAATTAGTGATGCCTTCTTAAATAAAGTCACCTAACCAAGGGAAGTGTTTAAGGCAAAACCCTGCACACTGCAGCCCTCCACATCAGCCATGAGTAAAGTAAGAAAACATGATGGAAAATGATAAACTGCTGATGTGAAGACACTTAAAGGGAACAGCTTTATTAAGTGACCAGTGTGTTTTGGTGTGTGGTCTTCATCGGGGTCAGTGAAACGTCAAAAAGCTCAAATAAAAAAAGCTTTAAAATGTAAAAGCTGGAATTGTTTATGTTAAAACATGTAGTTAGGGCTGATCAGGTGACCCTGGATCCTGCACTAGTTACACTGCAATAGTTTTTATGCTGAGTGTTTATTTACTGTTTATACACCAGTTTGAGTTTAATAAGTAATCATCATGAATCTCTGGATCTCGTCCACAGCTTTTCTCCTGACTTTCTCCTCTTGCCCCCAACTGGCTGCAGCGGATGGCTCCGCCCCTCCCTGAGCCTGGCTCTGAAGGTTTCTTCCCGTTAAAGGGGAGTTTCCTTCCCACTGTTGCTGACGCGCTTTATCACAGGGGCTCATCGTTGTTGGGGTTTTGTCTGTAATACTGTAGGGTCTCTGCAATATGATGAGACGACTGTTAAAATGTAATATAATTGAATTTTATATACAGCTCGTTATTTAACTCTATATTCAATTTAAAGTGCAATCCAAAGCATACCTAATTATTGACTCAACTGAATATCACCTTGATCCCCTCTAATGTCTAACTTTGTGGCTTCACCCATTCAACTGAACTGGTTGGAGGGTGTTGGGAGGGGGCAGATGTGTCTGTGGGTGGGGGAGGTGCTGTTTCCCAGCTCTCAGAGGAGCGGGACTGCTTCCCTTCCCCACCTTCCAAACCCTCCCCAGTGCTCCTGCTATCACCTGGGGTGACAATGGCTCTATTGGCACCCTGTGGTGGGTGGTTGTGGAAAGTTTTTGGCTGGGGGTGGGGCTAGGGGGGGTATACACACATGAGCAGTCTAACAGGCATCCATAAAAATAGCTGGATGGCTGAGGTTTAGACCGTCAGCCCACCTGGAAGACAGAGATCCTTTGGTGAACTCTGGGGATCAGTTTCTCAACCCGTCTCTTTGTCTTACACACACACACTCACGCACACACACGCATGCACACACACACACAGACACACACACACGTGTGTAAGTGTTGAATGAATTCTGCACCCTCAGCGAGCCTCACCACTCTCGTGCTATTAGCTGCATTTTCCAAACAGCCAAAATATTCATCGACTACATTTAATTTGAGTGTTACATAAATGTTTATTATTATGCTTATTATGCCACTGAATCGCAGCTAAATTAAAGACAAGCAATCATGCCTAATAGGGGGAAAAGTCTGCTGGATAATGGTAATTTTCACTAGGGCCAAATTACAAATCACCTACTTCTTAAACTTGTTTTTCCAGAACACACGTTTTGTCTCACACACACACACACACACACACACACACACACACACACACACACACACACACACACGCTGTTCTCCTGAATGGTCTGGTCTACTAGAGGAGAGCCTGTGCTCTGTATGTGTGTGCACCTTCTTCGTGCCAGTGGAGGGCAGAGTTACAT
>NW_005187648.1:291130-293477 GCF_000239375.1 Pundamilia nyererei | reverse complement strand
CCCCCCTTCTTCTTTAACATCTTTTGTTTCTAAACTGGGGGTCGACATTGGATGAAATGGGAAGAAAATACACCCGCTGAGCTCCAGAGACATTAGAATTTATATTTTTGCATTTGTGCTCTCTGCACGCATATTTTCAGCGATTAAAGAAAAGTGAATATTTCAGTGAAAAATTTGTTTTGAAGTGCAGCGAGCCAGGATTTAAGAAAAAATTCCCAGTGTAAACTTCAGCCATCCTGGGGTTCACAGCCTGAACACAGTTTTTAAAAAATGAATTAAAATATGTCTTTTTTTTTACATTTTCTGCTTTCTAAATGCTGCCTAAATAAAATTTATAAATATCACAGGGAGCAAATTGTTTTATATTATTTGTATTTTGTACATTTATCAAAATTGGACCACACAAACATCACCTACATACTATTTATATCCCAGCCTGAGAGCTGGCCTTGATCAGCCACACGATAAATAAAAGAATCAGTTTGGATTTATTTCTAATATCAGCATTTTTACATGGATGTCATATTTGATCCTTTAAATGTAATTATTCATTCCTGTGTATCAGCTCCAATCAAAGTGAAATACTGTTACGTACACACGTACAGGACAGTGGTCGTATGTTTTCACCAACTTTTACATCGGAATAATTTTAGGTGTGATTTAACAAAGTGGGGCTTTAATTGCAGCTGCACACCTCTCACCTTGCATCGATGCAGCAGCTAAGGGGCATTTACGCCTAACGATTTATCACGTCAATAAGAAACATTAAAGTTCCCATCCACAGCCTGGTCTCAGCAGATAAAACAGGGAATAACGAAATGCTGGCGCATTAGCCCCTCTTACTCGCGCCGGCAAGTAAAAAGAAAGGCAATGGAAATACATTAGAAATAAGGTCATGCCTCACGCAGGATCTCCTGTATGCGCAGCCTCCTGGGTGAATGTGTGATTAGCCTAATCCCAGTAGTCACAGGTCTGCTCCCATGATGCGGATGGAAAGATTCAGGCGGCGATATGCTGCCACTGAGAGAAGCGATGTCAGAGTTGAGGGGAAAAAAGAAAACGAAAGAAGAATCAAACATTTGTTCCCGTCCTCCAGCAGCGACAACTACAGGAAGGCTTTCAATCCAAAATCCTACAAATCAATTTTGTGGGAGGAAACGGAGTCGAGATTCAACGGTGCATTATGATTTGTGATTTGAAGGGAAAAGAGGTTCAGTCTCAGCGTATGCACCTTTTTCAGACTGATGGTTAATTGCTCCAAATGTTTAAACGTGTCATTTGCTTGCAGACGTGTTGATACCTGTGCTCGGGTCACTTACCTGCTAACGCCAAACAAATACACCACCAAGGTTGATGCAGAGGCCCTAAAAATTGGAATGGCACCCCTTAAATTGTCTCTTTCACCACATTCTCCGTCTCCTCCACTTTAACATCAAGTCTTTTGGGTGTTGGTGACATCACCCACACTGCAGGGGGAGCTTCTCCTCTTTATTCTTATTGGTCCAATCTGAAAGAAATAGTAGAGAAACACTCGGCTGCATGGCAATAAATGGAATATGCCAATCAAATTAGGAGAGGCACGTCACTTTGGACAGGGATCTGCTGCAGGTGGATAATGCTGGCTGTCCGGGCTTCACTCTGCAGGTCACCAGGCTCATTTGGGCAGCTGTAGATGGCCTGTGTGCAGGTGAGGAGACAGGGCTGTGAATATTCAGGCACAAATAAAATGCACTTTGAAGGAGGAGCCTGCTGTCTGGGTAAATAAATAGTTCTCCCTTTTATTTCAAAGGTAAAACGGCTAAAATGCTGCACGTTGCAGGTTTTGTTGCATTTGTAGCAGTTGTGAGACAGATGTGTGCTGTGTTTGCCTTGAATTGGACTCTGCATTGTCTTTGTGTAAACACACTGTTTTCCATTTGTGTTGTGTTGCGATGCTTAAAATGCTTAAGTTAAAGTCATATTTAAACCCTCTATAATCATAAAGAATCATCAGTAACATTTAGCCCACACATCATTTATAGTGCATCATTTTTATGTGTTTGTATAAATATCATTCATGTTCCTAAAAATGATTGTGTGCACGGTCTGCTTTCACTGGTGTGTCCTGGGTTGGTTCAGGCCTGAACTCTTAAAGACACAAAGTGTTGAATCATGTTCACATAGCTGCTTTGGTAACATGTAGCAAAACCAATTTAAATGATTAGATTTACGTTTTAATGCTTTTTTAAATCCCTTCATTGTTTTATTTAATGTTGGTTAAATGTTTTTGTTGCACTTAAACACAACCTCGACATGAATACACACAAAATACAATCAGATTTGTAATTATTGTGTCAGAATTTACAGG
>NW_005187648.1:276758-289869 GCF_000239375.1 Pundamilia nyererei | reverse complement strand
TTTTGGCAACTTTTTGTTAAAACAATGTTAATTTTAGAAAAAAAGAGTTTTGTCCATAACATGTTGAAATTATGACAAGTATTGATCACGTTGATGATCATCACTGCATTTCGTTGCCTTGAACCTGTGACATGTGCAATGACAATAAAGTTGAAGTTGTTGATGAGATAGAGGTGTCAGAAACTCACGTATCAAATATGATGCAAAGGGCATTACAGGGTTAAAGCCTGAACGGTTCATAAGCAGCGCTGAACGCTGAACGCCACGCTCAGCGCCTGAGCGTCTCGTCTGAACATGCGAGGAAGTGAACAGGTGTTAACGGAGTGCTGTTAAAAGGCTTTGCCGCAAGGCTGGAAATTAGTAGCCTGTCCTTGGCAAATAAAGGCATACTGTCACCTCCTGCCTGGACCCACTTTCATCTCTGCAGTTATCAAATTAAGCGATCAGTTGAGAGAGACAGCCGTAATGACTTGTCCACTTACTGGAAATGGGTGGACACTTCTTTAGACACGGCAGCTCTGCAGATCAAAAGCTAGGAGCTAATGAGACACCGAGCAGCAAAGACAATACAGAGAATACCTTCTTTGTATTCAGCAGTGACTTAGAAGGGCCTTCTTAGCACCTGTCAGGCACTTTGTGTTCTTCTTTTATCTGTCACTGCTGAATGGATGATGCCATCCAGGCTTATTCATATGAATATGACAGCATATCTAAAGACAATGCCACCTGTCAAACAGTAATTGAAGAACTGCCTCCTCAAACACGAAGTGAGTCCCTGCTAAATCCTTTGAACCGCTTCTTTATGAAGCCAGCAGCCAAACAAACACTGATTTTTAGATTTTTATGACATCAGCAAAAGTAAGTTAATCATTTGGAATGGAGCAGCTTTTTCATTCGCGGCGCTTCAGCCGAGGCAGCGACGGCGCCGCCGAGATGATACATGGTTCATCTCGGCGAACGCGATCGTCGGTGTGCTTGTACGATGACTAATCTCCAGGCTCCAACTGTTGGCTCATTAGAAATGCGTTAAGCTCAACGGTTTGGTTTACTCCTTCAAAAGGCGCGGGGAGGGAGGTGGCGTGGTTGTTTCTCCGAGGGACGTGGAACAGCGCAGGAGGGACGAATGAGTTGAGGAATGTAGATGGAAGAGGAGAACTGTAGTCCAGCGATGTTAGCGGAGAACAGAGAAGTCCCTCTGCAGACGTGCGCAGCTACACCTCCATTTATTCCTGCAACACAAATCTGCACAGCTAAAAGGACCAAACATGTCAAGTCTACTGAAGTGACTCTGAGCTTCTCTGCACTCAGCATGACCTTTGGCACAATACTGGAACTGAAAGAGAAACGTATGTTCAAAGTCTAGTTTCACGTATTTGACAAACTAAGCACATACATATATGTGGCTTTTATGTCTGACAGTTACATTATTACATTCCTCTTTTTGTAAATACACTAGGCTAGGATGCAGGGGTGTGTGGACGGTTTCATTGTGTGTGTGTGTGTGTGTGTGTGTGTGTGTGTGTGTGTGTGTGTGTGTGTGTGTGTGTGGTCGAACCCGGTCCTGTAAAAGTGCAGATACAACCAAACTGCATTCTGGGTAATATTTATGTTTTTCTCCTGATTTTGTTTCATTTTGCACGTCAAAGTTTTTCTTGCCTTGTCGTTTGTTGTATGTTTGATGGGATCCAGTTTCTAATGTAGTTCATGCAGTAAAAAGGCCTGTTCACAACTAAGATCCATCAAAGATAGACCACTCACACTGTTTGTAAACTGTAATCAGGCCCGAGTTTCATGTGAAAATGTGTTAAATGCAGCAAAAATGTTGAGCTCAAGCTTACGGTGTCATTCATGAAATAAAACGGCTGAAATTACACGATGATGTTAACATAATAAAGTACATGTGAGCTGGTCCTACATTGACTCAGCCACTGCACCGCCCTTCTTAGGTGCCTGACCTTTGACATGGATGTTTTTAAATGTGACCTAAAAATGATAAAAAACAATCTTTACAGAACTGTCGAAGTATTACCTTACTGGTAAAGCTTCTTCCTGTTCAAAGGGAGTTTTTCCTTCCCACAGTCACCAAAGTGCTGCTCATAGGGGGTCATATGATTGTTGGGTTTTTCTTTGTATCTATTACTGTAGGGTCGACCTTACATCATAAAGCAGCTTGAGGCGACTGCTGTTGTGATTTGGTGCTGTGTAAATAAAACTGAACTGAATGAACCTGACTGTACTGTGTTCACTATGGTGCTGTGGTTCATCATCAGCTAAATCTCACCAGACTCAGCAGCTAACAGCTGAGTTAGGGATGAGCTGGCACACTCTGCAGCCAAACAATCGTACGTCATATTTTCCAGTCGATGTTGTAGGAAACCAGCACATTTCTCAGTTGGACACTCTTTCCATGTCATGGTCCTGTGCAGCGCACCGTCAGCCTGCTCTGCACAAGTGTTGGTTTGGCAAAGTCACCGAGGGCTTACGATTTATTTTCTGTGATGTACGGGCTCTTATTAGTAAGAGGATATTGTAACTCCCATTAAACAAGTATGGCTGTAAAAGGAAATACACAAACTCAAATCGATCAGCAGCTGTTATCGCTGCAGCCAGTGCATCACTGCTGTGCTTCCACAGGTGATGTCTGACAGTCGATGTGATGAGAACACAACGACCTGATCTGCAGAAAGAAACAGATTTATAAAATGTGTTGTTGCAGGTTTAAGGGAAAAACCCAAATCCTTTGTTCACTCGTGCTGATGTTTAATATCGCCATTTCATATTTATTCACCAACCAGGGGCGGATCTAGAAGGGTGGCATGGGGTGGCAAGTGCCACCCTAAAATGATCCCTTGCCACCCCAAGTGTCACCCCAGTTTTGCATATGACAGTGTTGTTTATTAAAATAAGATAGCATTAACAGTTTGAGCGTAGTTACAGTCAGCAGTGAATATAAATGCTAAAACTGAAAATATTGGATAGTGTTCCCCCCCTCCACCAGTAACAAATGGTTCAGCCCATAGCGGGACCGGCTTTTTTCTTGGGTGGATGTTACACTCTGGAACTGGAAGGAAGGTGAGTGTTATTAAACCTCTGTGGTCCACGGACACGCTATGAAGCGCCTTGAGGCGACTTTTGTTGTGATTTGGCGCTATATAAATAAAATTGAATTGAATTGAATTGAATTGCACCTCCAGATCACATGACTGATGTAAGCTGACACAGCACCAAGCTGCAGCCGCTGAGTCTCTGTTTCAGCCACATTGAAAGTTCGGACTTCAACGTTTTTACATTTTAATTACAGGCCAGTAAATCCAGAGTTATGATAATTTAAATCAGCCACGCTTACGTTTTGGGAGTGACGGTAACGGCAGCGAGACAGAGCGAGCGAGTGAGAGAGAGAGAGTTTTTTAGATATAGGAGATTTGTGACGTTTAGTGTGGAGTGTTTACTTAGTGTGTTGTCTTGTGTAGTTGTTCTGTTGTGTAGTCGTTTTGTTTAGTGTGTCATAAATGTCACAGAGGCACATTTGTAAACACTGTCACTAAGTAGAAACCAGCGGAGTGATACGCCTGCTGTTGTCGGGCCTGCAGGTTTGTCCCTGTGCTCTTCTGTCTTTTGGTGGACAAACTTTTCTTTACTGGCACACATCATTTGTGGGGCATCTTATTGCGACACCTGATTGTTCTCTCAATTCTTATACTAAATAATTAAATAAAAAACAGCAGGTGTATTGGCTTCATTTTTAGATAAATAGTTGTATATGTTTACAAAATGTACAATTTATATTTGCATTTCAAGTTATAAAAATTTACCCAACATGTCTGCGGGGGTTTTGTTATAGTAAAAATACTACTAGGATTTTAAGTTCTTTGCGTGATTTCAGATCAGTAACACTAATGCAGTATGTCAGTGAAAAAACAACTAAATTCAGTTGAGCTGAAAAGATACCAAACAAGGTAAGAGGGGAAAATAAAATCTAACAATCTGAGGGTGAAACACAAACGTAAACTCAAAAGGAGTCACAAATGTCCGGTTGTATTTCAGACCTCAGTGGGTTCATCCAACAAATCATGAAAAATGAGGTTTAGATGTTTGTTCATGACGGTGCAGATTTCTGACATTTTGTGTAATTTAAGCTGTAACAATGTGACTGTTTTCTAACAAAAACAGTGAAACTTAAGTTAGACTTGTGTTTGTAAATGAAGCGCCCCATGTTGTGTAGCTTTCTGGATTTTATACTTATTGGGCTACATATGTATTTATTATACAGGCTATACAGTACATAACATCAAAACTCACATGTTTTATGTAACTAAAGTGTGTAATTATGTGGGCTACCTACAATAATGAAGTTATAGACAGATAAATATATGACAAACATGCATACTTACTGCATTTGAATCATGTAACCATATGTAACCACCTGCATGTGTGTTTGAGAAAAAAAAGGCTTTGATTTTGCCACCCTAAGAAAATTTCCGGCCCTGTCACCAACTCTTCCAACAATAGCAGTGCTGGAATAACGAGTGCTGTGATTTACTCGGACTGGAAGTAAAGCAAAAAGTCAAATGGAGCCCAAACCTGCACAGAGGTGCTGCACCACATCAGAATACTCACCGCCAGCTTTGAGGAGCGCGGCGGAGCAGCCCGAGCCGGTGCAGCTCTCCTCCTGCTCAGATGACACTTGGTACAGGCCTTGAAGGAGCAGGCAGCCGTCAGCTTCAAACAAATAAGAAGACAAGAGACAAGAAACAGTGCGGCGTGTGTGAACTCGAGTTATGCCGACCTTTCATCGGCGCGAACGTATTCAGTGGGGACGCTGCCTTTCATAAGTGACACCTCGCGCGATCATAGCAGGGGCTGTGGTGCTTTTGAACACCTCTTATTTGATGGCAAAAGAGGGAGAGAGGAGCCTCTTGCTGGGTTGCAGTGGGGAGGTGGTGTGATGGCAGGTGGAGAAGGAGAGCAGATCTGTGCCCCCAGTGTGGCAAAACTTCCTCCTTTGTTTATGGAGAGGTAATTGGGATGCTCAGCCCACCAGGTGAAGCTCCTCTGGTTCCTTCCTCTCTGTCATTCTTTCAGAGCATCGATGTCAGCTCTGACACTTCACGGCTCCTCCATCTCTACCGCCCCACACCCTCACGGCTTCCTCTCTGCGCCTCACCATTTCCTGTTTCCTGCGTGGCTCCCCTGCCTCGGCTACCCGACGGTGCCTGTGGCTTGGCGGCGTTGGAAGGCGTGGCCACTGGAGGGGAGACAGCTGAAGCGGCGAAGAAGACTCTGACAGGAAGGATGTCGTGCTGCCCTCCCCCACCTTCATCTCCTCTTCCTCGTCATCCTCACCTCAGCTACACATGATACGACAATGAACAGAGAAAGCTGTATTCCTCTTCACGCTCACAGTTATGCTCCTGACTGAAAGCATTAGCGAATGAAAACCAGTTAAAATGTAACAGTTTTCTGTTAATAATGATAACAAAAAGTTGAATTGATAAAAGCACCTTTAAAGACACCTCACAGCAGAGACGCACAACACAGGAAAGTTTTACTAAAAAGAAATAAAAACTTGTTTTTTGGAGAGTGTAATTGCTGTTTAAGATGAGAATGGATTTTCATTAGCACGGATTAATTATACATTTAAAAATTAATGAAATATGCACAATAGGAAGCAAAGGTAACAGCAGATGTTGGCTGCTTAGGAGCATATTCATCAAACTCTACCTGCGCATGGAAGACTGCTTTCATTGGTGCATTTATCATAATACATGTTATTCTCCAAGTGATTCCTATCAAACTGTCGGACACGTCACACATCAGTGTGAACTCGTGTGTGTGTGTGTGTGTGTGTGTGTGTGTGTGTGTGAGGGCTGGCACAATTTACATTGCTGTAAAGAGGGCAACACAGAAGTCCGCTATTTATTTTTATTTATTTTTATTTATTTTTATTTATTTGAGCAGTTTTAACACACACACACACACACACACACACACACACACACACACACAATCCCAGCAGCCTTAAATAATTTATTTCATGTGGGTTTCCTTAAAATAAATTCACGTGTTTGTGACGCTCGAGCTTCTTGTATGTTAATCATGAGAGAATTAAATGAAAACAATGAAAACAACAGAAAAATAGAAATCAATAGAATAATTGTCATATCATTAAAAACTGATGTCGTTCTGTTGTTTTCTGTGTCAAATGAAAGCATAATTTAAAAACAGCAGCACGTTGATAAAATGTAAAAAATACACAAAGCTCAGTTTCGACACACAAACTGCGTTGTGTGTCTGCCGCTGATCGATTTAATTAGTGCTACATATATGTGCATAATTAATGCTGCGTATTAACCGCTCTAAAAATAACTCGACACATCCCGAATGCACATTTTATTTCGCAGCCATCCACAAATAAATCACACAATAGCAGTGAATTAAAAAGGAGCTGGTTCCATTAAATATTCACAGCATCACTTCTGAGGAAAATACAATATTTACATTGCATGTAATCGGCCTGTTTCCAAAGACGCGTGCGTTTGTTTGCATATTATTTAACAAAAAATGGAGCTCCATCTGAGAAATCTATATCGTTAAATGTATTTCCTCTGCAGCACTTCGGGGGATTTTGTCCTGGAGCTGGAGGTCAAACCTGGGACGCCGGCCACAGTTTCAACAGGAGACGTTTTGTTTTACCAGAGAGTGAAAAATCAGCAGAGCTTCTTCTTCTTTTTTTAAATAAAAGACGCACTTTGGAACTTAACCTCCTTTCCTGTCTCTCCCCCATCCTCACCCCAAAATCAAAGAGAATTCATCCGGGCGCATTTGGCGCCGGGGATAAGCACCGTGGTTAAGGTTTTGCTGATTTTCATGTAATGACTGGCAGTCGTAACACCTGGCACTGTGAAATCTAGAAATTAGCACACTCCGGGGAAACAAATTGCTTTGTTGATGCAGAATGTTGTAGAGGGAGGGAGGGAAAAACCCACCAGCAGTCTGACAATGACTGTGGATGTACCTGCTTTAGTTTTCACAACTTTTCGTGACGCCTGGATCGTGTGTGGACCCGACTGATGCTTTACGTTTGTCCCACTCGTGCATGTTACTAAAATCCTCACAAAGCAGTGTTTTTATGAATCGTACACAGACATGCATGGTAATTATAATTATTGTCATTCACCAGGAATCAGTTTCATTCTGGTGTTGATGTGCTCTGTACAATAATGGGATTCATCGTCTCTGTCATGGTGCCCCAGAATATAATGTTCAGAGACGTGCTGGCCTCCCTCACAGACGTCTGATCAACGCTGACTTTGAGACAAACGCGTGTTACCTAAAGCATGATGAGCATTTAGAAGTTTGTGTGGTTTTGGTGCCATGATGTTAGCAGTAGGCTTGGGACTGAAGCTGCGGTGCTGTGTGCGAGGCACACGCGTGTTTCACACAAACCCCCCTCACACTGTGAACGCTGACATTTTCTAAGTCTTATAAAATTGCTCAGCTACGGTTTGTAAAGAGCATTTTCATAACAGTGCTAACTCACATTTAAGTACGGCATGTTCAAGTAGCTGCTACCTTAAAAATTCTATTTTATCCTCATTTATTTGATGCATATGATGTGAATCATAATAAAAAACGAATTAATGCCTTAACAAAACCGCAGCTTTAAACTTGTTTACTCTGTAAAGTAGGACAGAGTTCAACACGTATTAAAGATGTGCGGATGATGATAAATCTGCACAGACATGATTTTTAAAATAGTCGGCTTATTAGTGACAAGAAACATGTTTTTTACATGGAATTAAGACATTTGTACACAAAAAAAATAAATGAAATAAAATAAAAAACAACCCATGAAATTGTTGTTTTGTCCCAAAACTTGAATAATGTGTTTGTACTGATATTAGATACAACACACACTGTTGCATTACTGCAGTTTCGTCTCGTTAGCAGCGACTCTACAGTAAAGGCAGAGAAAACAAAGGCTAGTCTCACACATGGGGCTGTCAGCTACTCTGTCCCTGAAATCAAACATGTGTCAAACACAGTTTAAGGCACAGATGAAACGTCGGTGGGGCGCGTGTACATTTATGGGTGCAAAGTAAATGTGGGCACATCTCTGACCCCGTCCTGACGCAGCGAGCCGAGCCGCTTCCGTCCTCTGAGAAGTCGTCTCCGTTCCAAGCTGAGCAGCGACACAGAGGCACAGTTTAGCAGCGGATAGAGATCTCTCCCTCTCCGCTGAGGCATCTTCTTATCCTGTCAATCAGCAGCCCGCCTCCAACCCGGCTCTGCGCGGGGCTCGGCAGCTTGGCAGAGATGCAGGGTGTGTGATGAGAACTCGTCGCAGCCTAGCAGGGTTTCCTCCTCATCAAGCTCAAAACAAAGGGGGGGCCCAGTCCGCTCGGCTGCTCTAAATACAGCCTGCAACATGCCCCAGCCAAATGCTTAACACGCTGCTTTTAGACGCAGACATGAAAATCAAAGTGTGGATCCTGGAATGAGAAGATGAGGCGAGTGCAGGAGACAGGATGCAGGGAAGAGTCGGTGACGGATGAAGGTGTTTGAATGTCTTAACCTTCGACAAACCCTCATTAATTACGTACATTCAGAGAAACTGTTTGCGACCAGAAACCAGCTACAGCAGACTGTGTCTAAAAGGAGAAAACAGACGGATCAGATTTCACTGGTGATGCACTGACTGACTTTACTGCACCTGCACAGACGTGGAGCTGCTGTCACCACTGGAAAATAAAGACATAAGGGCAATGAGAGCAGTCCATCTCTAACTGTGTGTCTGTTGCTCACTGTAGTGCACACAAGCTGCCCTGGAACAAAGCTGATGGTTGGTTTTTCACATCTTTAATGGTAATGTGATAAAATGGTTATAATGACATTTGGAAGAATGCTGATTTGCACAAAGCTCCGTTACAGAAACTTTCACTTACAGGATATTTTGCTTTACTGCTTTTGGCTCAGCAGACTGTGTGTTGATATGATGATGGGTTTCTCATATTAATACATGGACTGTCTCCTAGACGGACGGAGTGGTGGCGGTAACGGGGGTCTGGGGGGACCAGAAGGAAGTGCACCCAAATAAATGAGCAAACAGTAACACGACGCAGACGATTCTTCATCTCCCTGACTGAGTCCACTGCACCAGCTCCAATCCCAAACACTGTCCTCTGATTTCTCAGTTTGTTTTGTGCAGCTTGAACCTTAAATTGCAGAACAGCCATGAACACACGACCCACACCGCCGTATTCAGGAGGGGACAAAAGAGCAACGCAACAAAACATGTTGGAGTCCATCATCTCATGCTCCTCGCACCCTGCTGCTAATGCGAGGGGGCGTCACTAAATGGCCCGGCAAAACTGTGGACATCACAGCTGTCAGAGAGCATTCAGCACACACACACCTCCCTCTTCCCCACAGCTGCCTCTCCTTGTTTTGGGCCTGTCTCTCGGCACGGGAGGGGGAGGAGGGGGTGTCGCTCCAGCTAGGATGGACTTCACCTCTTCTTCTTCTCTCTCGTTGTTTTTGCGTGCATCTCTTTTTCCTCTGAGGGCAGCGTGTCATTTATGTTTACATCTCTCCACGCAGCACAGACCGCAGAGTGCTGAGTGCTAAATGGACATCTATGCTAATCTGAATGCAACTGTAGGTCTGAAGTGAGCAGAGGCGCTGGGTAACGCTCTCGTGTCACATTGGCTGTGCTGATCGTCTCTGTTATGGCCTGTATGCTGCGGGGCGTCTTTCTGTCTACATCACATTGATTTCCATAAAGCTGAGATAAACAGGTCACTTTATGATGCTTCTAAGTCCACGAAGACAAGGTTTAAAAACATAATTACATTATGTCTTTTCACATAGAGACAAATCTGGCAACCAACTGTCACAAATACTCAACCTTTTCTTTTTCTTCTTCTTTGGTTTCATGTTTTTGTAGGTTTTAAACTCATTCTTACTTTAGTTTGGGGTCTGTACTGTAAGTCACACTTTTAGCAGCAGTTGTAACTTAAATGTACATTTTTATGGATGTTCATCTTGCACTCCAAGCAGCAGCTAATCTTCAAGTCCTGCTATTTCCCAGTCGCTTAAAAGCACCATTACCCTGGAAACGAGTAAAGGTCAGAGAGCAACAGAGGTCAGACATACTGTTTGTCATTATGCATCGCATTATTATGGTTGAAGAAGGTTTTGGCACAAATATTAACAACTTGATGGGTGGAGATTGCATAAAGTGACCCAAAATACATAGAAGTGAAAATATTTTCAAACATGTAGATATTGCGTGCACTGAGGCTGTTCTATATCACTGTGCAGTGGAACACAGGCCTCACAGGCATCAGAGGGTGCTTCAAAAGAAGGTGTGTTGACAAAGACCTGACATCTGCGCCTGTAAAGAACAATGCTAGCAGATGCTTTTATCCAAAAATGATTGTTACAGAACTTAAAACATACTCTCCCTGCTCTCTGTAAGATTTATTAGAGATCTGTTTATTAGGATGAGATAGGCATGTTTCTCTAAACACATCTGTAGTTCAAAATTTGGTATGGACACTTATTATGAGGAAGTTCTGGATCAAAACTAATCAGATACAAACAGTATGCAAAGGCTGAACTTAAGCTAACTGGTCTTATTTTAAACAAGACCAACATAAAAACCATGCTGGTGTTTGTCACTACATAACACAAAGCACTCAAAGGTGAAATAGGGAAAAGTAAGGTTTTGACTTTGGACGCGTGACATTAAGGTTACAGTTATAAACACTGGGTTAAAATCCTGCAGTGGTAAGTAGCCATTTCAATGTATTCTGAATACTTTGTCTTACTTAATATATTGTCATGTTTTTTACAACTACATGAATGTTCTGATGCTGTGTGATTTATTACAATTACTGAAGGTTACTCACTACCAAGCTAACACTGTTAGCTGGCGTTAGCTGAGGTTAGCTCATGGACTGCTTTCAGAACTGCATATGGTTATATTTGCAGCTTGCAGGTTGTTAATGCTATCCATCAAGGCTAACAGTCTGCAGTCTATGAACTAGCCTCCACTAACACCAGCTAACCGTGTTAGCTTGATGGTGAGTAGCCTTCAGTAATAGTAATAAATCACACAGCAATAGTACATCGAAGATACTGCAGTGGCACATAACCCAGGTAGCTACCACAACTAAAATAAGCTAGCTGCAGGAGGCTAACATTAGCTTTTAAAAAGAACTTACTTCCAGATGTGTCTTTAGGTGTGAGTCTTTTGACGCTGAGAGCAGCTTGGTTGCTGACAAACAGAGTTTGCATTGCGTGCTCAGATTTCATCCTGTTGTTCTTTAAATGTGAAGTGGTGTTGGAATTTACAAGTAGGAAATGCATTCCTGCCCGTGCACTGCTGGAGCTGTTGTGCTGGCTCCGGGTCCACTGTGTAACTGACACCACCAACATTAAATGGTAAATGGCCTGCATTTGTATAGCGCTTTTCTAGTCCCTAAGGACCCCAAAGCGCTTCACACTACATTCAGTCATTCACACACTGGTGATGGCAGCTACATTGTAGCCACAGCTGCCCTGGGGCGCACTGACAGAGGCGAGGCTGCCGGACACTGGCGCCACCAGGCCCTCTGACTACCACCAGGACGCTAACAGGACGCTAACATTAGAGCCTCTTATTGCTTGTTTTGTTTGGTTTTCTGAAAATTACCAAAAATAGAGAGGGCCTAGCCACCGTGTAATCCATGTATTTCAACAAAGTTACTGTATTCTGAATATCACCTATTTAAGCGGTAATTGTAACAGAATACAGTTACTCATATTTTGTATTTTAAATACGTAACGCTGGTACATGTATTCTGTTACTCAATGAATAAACAAATAGTCTCCTTACAGTGGAGTATTGTAAGTGTTGTCATTAGACAGTGAGCGCTCCATTAGGACTAGAAATGATCTGAAGTATCTTGTCTTTCATGCTGTAGCCAACCCCAGCCTAGGATCACTCACTTTATTGGAGGACTTGATTTTATAAAAGTTAAGAGTTTAGAGTATGAACCCAACAAAAAGCAAAGAGTCCCTTCTTCTTCTGTAGAAAGTTATTCTTTCAAACATGACTGTTTGCTCTCAGAGGTCACAGTTCCAATGCCTACGGACACTTCGGAGATATGAATGTGACAAAATAATCGATAATCAGGCTTTCTGTAGCAGTGTATGGCCCACTGAAATGTTACTGCTGTAATTTTATTACTGCCAGTTTGATTTTCCTGCCTTCCTACTGTCATTTGTCCAGTTTAGCTACTTGTAAGGAAAGAAGTCACACAGGCATTGTAACGCTTACAATATTTTTACATTTTATACTTGTAAATGTTCATTCAGAATCCTAATATTTCAAGTGATCACCCTTTCAGCTGAAAAATGTTGGTCTTTTCTTATTGGCTAATTTAATGTTGGTTCATTGGTTAACACACAATTTCTTGCACAGATGGCAATTAAAATAGTTTGCTAAACCCATCAGTTAGGGTCTTACAAAGATCTCATTTATCATAAAGGCAGATAACACCCTCTGCTAAGCTGGTATTGGCTGTTATTTATTTAATTATTTTCAAATCGAGTATTGTTAACAACAAAGAGAGCCGAATGCTGAAGTTGGCCAGTAAGATGAGACAAGTAGCAAGAGTCTTATTTATATCGTTGGAGCTCTTTCAAGGTGCTAGCAGATTGAAGAATGTGGTGGGCGGCACAATCACATAGCGGATGGCCTCAGTGTCATCTGTACACACTTACAACCTCCCCACACTTAACATGAGAGTCTACTATTAGACCAACAGCACAGGAGTCTGCTGCAGGAGTAGTGATGTGGATTCATGGTGGATCTGAAACATTTTAAGGATCCTTATTAAATCTTATTAAAGTATTTTTGCTTTACAATGCTTAATATTGCACTCTTTACTACTTACCACCTGTAGTCATGTTGCACTCTTTAAAACACAAATATATGATATGATGCTGTAGAAAACCTGTGCAGCTGCAGCATGAAAGAGGCGCTAACGAAGCAGCCGTAGCATGAAAATGATTCTGTTACTTACATGAAAATAGAACCCAGTTTGTTTCTGATGAAATATTA
>NW_005187648.1:254654-272320 GCF_000239375.1 Pundamilia nyererei | reverse complement strand
GGACTCTCTTAAAGCTTTGCAATAGTGATGTAAATCTCCACCTCATGTTTCAAAGTCTTGGCTTTTCTTTGTCACCTGCCAATACGACTCTGTGCTGCTAACAATATTGCTACTGTATATTACCACGGTGCAATCCTCTCCAACATTCCCTGGTGAAAAACTACCTCAGTGAGCGAAACCGATTTGCACAGTCTACATCAATCATCCATCCATCCATCTCTTCTGCATTCTGCTTACAGCCTGCAGCCCTCCCATCTCGCTAAGAAAGCTATTACTCTCGCCTCACAGTAACCCCGTGCGTGAGATGTACAATTAAAACCTGATTTCTGCAGAAGAAAATTAGATTTAATGAAAGGCAGCCTGGGTAACAACAGATGGTTCTTCTTATTGGGAGCGTAAAGATAGACTGGGTGTTTGAACGCCTTCAGATCAAATGCCAGTAGTTATCACTTAGGAGCCGAGGTAGGCTCCTGACAACATGAAACGGAGCGCCGGCCTCGCCGCCGCGGCCCTCACCTCCACTCCTGTTAAGGAGACGCTGCACTCGCACTCTTGCCAGCCACAAACGGAGCCTTTCCATATGCTGGTGTCAAACACTGCACACGCCCCAGATGTCAGACGATGCAGATGACAAATTGTGGACGAGTTCACGATGTGCAAACATGCAGCCAGGTATGCCGGAGCCACTTCCCCCCATTTAAATGTAATCTTAATCATATAAAATGAACAAAATAAGAATCATTTAAAAATGCAAAATTTGGAGTACTTTGGGGAGTGGCCACTTCCGCGCCGTCATTCTGCTTCAAAGAAAAAGGATAAATGATGATGCCATTAAAAGTGAACTAATTAAGGAAGGCTTCTTTTAAGAACTCATTAACTGCAACCTCATTTACATAATGATGCATATTAATTAAGTTTTAATGAATCTGAATTTCCAGCAAGCCGCGTTTCTTTGGCTGTGGAACAAATTGAACAAATTATTTAAAAGTGTTCTTGAATCTACTTTTCACACCAAAGGGGGAAGAGAATGCAATCATTTGTAGAAAATCACATTTTTCCCCCCTTTCCCCAGCCTGCGCCCATCTGTTAATTATTTTTAAATGTAATCATTTACCCTTTTGTTTTCAGAACCACTGAGATTTCACTCCCTTCCGAGCTGAACTGGGAGGTAAGGGACTGGCGCTAAATATTTCACAGTGTCTAAAAGTCTGAAATGTGATTACAAGGCAGATGAAAGATTGTGTTTTCTCTTGTTGTCATGTGGGATGTGGAGAACTCAGCACTTCAATGGACTGTCTGTTTCTGTGTGCTGAGGCTACAAGGCTTGGCTGGGGGTCTCAGTGTTTTATGTCACCCACACACATTAGCAGTTACAAACTGTTGTGTGACGAGCATCGGAGGTTTCAATGACGACTGGAATGGAGGAGATGAGGGCAACTGTGGGATTCTGTACAAGCCACACCCACTGTGACACCTGAGTGGGGCCACTGAGGCACCTGAGTGGGGCCACTGTGCACTTCATAAGCTTTTATTCTCCTCCGACTGATTTCACATTTTTTCATTTATTGTGTGATTCTTAACATAAAGAGCAAAACACGATTCTGTCCTGTTCTCATAATTGTAATAGTGACATCATCACTATATAATAACCATCATTAATAAACTGAAAGAAAACTGTGTAACCCCAGAAAACATCTTCATTAATGACCCCAGCCAAAACAGTGGCAGCATGTATTGTCTGTTAGAAGCTGATGGAGGATAGTTTACACTGTATCTGAGGCTTTATTACAAACTGACTGCGACAGATTCATGTGATGAGCCCATTCACAGCCTAATGTCATATGTTATATGTTTTCTACTCTAAGGCTATGTTCACGCTGCAGGTCTTGATGCTTAATTCCGATTTTTTGATCAAATCCGATTTTTTTGTCTGCTCGTTCACACTACAAATAAAATGCGACAGCAAACGCGCTCTAGTGTGAACGCTCAATGCGCCCGCATGCGCAAAAGAAGACGTCACACACAACGCGCTCTGTTTAGACCCAGAGCAACAGTATGTTTGACTGATGGCCTTAATATAAAGAGTTCGGACTTTACGTTTCCCAATTTTTGCTTTAAGTTATTTTGTTATTTACATAATAATGTAAATAACCTAATAATGATCCTTATTGCTGTTTTAGAGCAGCGGTGCTTCAAAGGATAGCTGCAGATTTCTGTCAGAATCTGCAGATTATACAGTACAAAGACAATGTTCACGTTTCTCCAACGTTGTCTTCCCAACAGTTTCACTGGATGTCCAGGAAGCATTCACGATGTCTTCTCCGGCGCTGATAATCAGCGTCTGTCTTGTGTCAGTGACGTAAAAGACGGATCGGATTTAATGCGACGTGACCATCAAGCAGCAGTCGTTTTCTGAAACATCAGATATGTGTTGGATTCAGCACCACATACGAAAGTGAACCAGATCGGATTTGAAAATATCGGATTTGTGCCGTTCACACTGTCACACCATGATCGGATAGAGTAGGGTCAGAAAAATCTGATTTGATGCACTTTCGCCTGCAGTGTGAACGCAGCCATATTACTCAAAGCTCTTTACACAACTTGCCTCATTCGCCCATTCACACCAGCACTTCCTGTCTAACACTCACACACATTCTTATTCTGACTGATGCACCACAGGGATGTTTGCCATGCAGGCTGCAGCAGCCAGGAATTGAACCACCAACCTCCTTGCTGTCCTTTTGCTGTTGTATAAGCTGTCCCAGTTTGAACTGTCAGTCAACCTGTACTGCAGATTAATTAACAAAAAGTCTGCACTGATCTCTGATCTCTGTGGCATACAATAATAAATACTGACCTAGTAAATATATATTTTTTGGACATATTTATTTCTTATTTGCTTTATATTGTTTTATATGGAGTTATATAATGAGTGTTGAACTTGTTGCCTTACCTTGCGAGTCTCAGAGTGCAGAGCAGAGCATCGGCACTCAGTATCTGCAGATACTTTAATCCATGATTATGATGTAAGGACTGGAAAAGCTTGCTTGGTTCATTCTTGGTGATGATTCAGTTTAATAATGTAGGACTGATATGAATCATTTGGAAAAAGCATAATGTCAACAGCTGATGCAATATTCTCTTATTGTTCACTGGTCATATGGTGTGTGTGTGTTTTAGGCTAGCCTTGTTTACCACACACACACACACACACACACACACACACACACACACACACACACACAGGTTGGTGTGGGAGTAGGCTTGAACTGCAGAGGTACAAAGAGGACTGTAGCTCCTTGGTGGATAGAGGCTGGCACACCACAGGAGGACGCTTAACCAATGGCAGCACAAGACAAACAGTGCACTTTCTGTCGGAGTCCCACAGGACAGGAGGAGGAAGAGTAGTCTCAGAGGGCTAAAAATCCACACACCTCTCCACTTCTTCCCCGCAGTAGCATGGTGGCCCTCATAAAAGAAGAAAAAAGGGGAAACGCTGTACATCGCCGGCCGAGTACTTCTGTCAGTGAGTGCTACCTCTGGGAGGTCAGAAGTCGTCGATTCATACGAGACAAGCTGGCGATGCAGTGTAACTGAAAATGGAAAGCAGATGTTCGTTAATTAGGGGAAATGTGACTGACAAGACTTGAGCGTCGAGGTACACGAGCTCGCCCTCCACCCAGCAGCTGTTGTTACCCGACTTCATTGTCAGTCTTGTACACAAGTCACAGCTTCCCCGTGGAGCCAGGCCTAGACGCCCAGCACCCACAATTATCAAAATAGAATTAAGCTTGATTGAATCGAGCAGATTTTCTCGGGAACAGTTTTTTTCTCGTCTGTGTGCATGTTTGTGTGAATGAAGCCGCTGTACTTACACCACCTTCTGGAGTTTTTTCTTTGCTTCCTCCTCCCTTTTCCGCTTTTGCTTCTTCTTTCTTCGCTCCTGCCGTCTCAGCTGCACCAAAGCGCTATAAAAGACAGACACACAATGATTTAAACCTTCTCATTCCAGGAAATCATACATCGCCCTGGATTGCTTTCCTGTCTGATAAAAAGTACATTTCACTTCCCAGAAAATTGCCTGTATACAATTGTTGTTGAAAAGGAAAGCTCATCTGCATGTTATTGCATCCTTTTTGTGCACAGAAGACCTTTGTCCAAAGAATATCCTCTCTGTAAACACGTGCCAAATGCTGCCCGCTCTTACCAGAGTCTGTGGTCACTTTAGTGAAATACAGCATGACACGCTGAGAGTCTGCTGTTCAGCGCGTGAAGTGGATTTGTGAGCTAAGCCCTCGAGGAGAGCCAGTGCACTTATGAGACGTATTCGTCTAAATGCACATTGTAGCGAGCGGCTTCATATTCACCTCGAACCGTCGGTTTCTAATAATGTACCAGAGTCTCTCACATACACAAGGACACACATCTGTGGTCAGTAGCACAGACCTGTGAAATTGATGAATGGCCCATTCAAACAACAGATGTTAATTCACTTCACATGTGAATTATCAGATCATTTGTGTCACATGGCACAATATGAATGACACAGATTATCTCCGATTTTGGGCCTCTGCTGGCAAACCCCACCATGCTCGAGGCCTCCAGGTAACACTTGCGCTGAGTGTGTGTGTGTCAGAAGGCGCCATTATGTCTGCACATCTGAGTGATGATGATGTCTCTGCAGAAGGACACGGGAGCCCCTTCGGACCCGAGAGGAGGGCGATGCCTGATGGCAAACAGACCTGCACACGTACGTATGCACAGCCAGCTCACAGGTAATGCAGCACATCCTCCTATGACCACATTCAGAGTGTCTGTGGCAGCTGCTGAGTGTCAAAGCAGATATGTTAGTTCGGACAAGGTTCCTGCACTGTGACGCTGATCTCCAACCAGTCCTCTAACTCATTTTAAGATAAAATGGATCAATAGTGTCTTTGCAGAAAGTAGTGTTAGAGTTCTGCCTGTATGAAAATATGAAACATTTGACACTGTGTTATTAACGATGATCATGTTTGTCACATGTCAAAGGTAATCCAAAGTCACTGGATTATGTGACATAATAAGGACACTCTATTAAGCATTAGTAAGGTGTTAGTAAGCGCTTAATCCATCATTTATAAACAAGAACTAATCTTTAATATGTAAATTAGAACATTTTTATTAAAGTCCAAGTAAGTAACAAAGTATTTAGACACTGATACACAAACTGGAACCACAGGCTGCTTAAACGCACTGAAACTTCTACATTTAAAATAAAACAAAACAAAACAATAGTGAGTATTTCTCAGAAAAGTGCAAACAACAGATAAAGTGTTAGCCGCTGTACCATAAAATGTTTGGAAAAACAAGGTTTGACGAGCAACGAGTCAATCTAGCTCTCCACCACATTTTCCTCCTTTAGGAAATGCTCTACAAACCGTACCAACCCTACAAACCCTATAAACCATACCAACCCTACCAACCCTACAAACCCTAACAACCCTACAAACCCTACAAACCCTACCAACCCTAAAAACCGTATAAACCCTACAAACCCTATAAACCCTACAAACCCTACAAACCCTACCAACCCTACCAACCCTAAAAACCGTATAAACCCTACAAACCCTATAAGCCCTACCAACCCTACAAACCCTGCCAACCCTACAAAGCCTACAAAGCCTACAAACCCTACCAACCCTACAAAGCCTACCAACCCTAAAAAACCCTATAAAGCCTACAAACCCTGCCAACCCTACCAACCCTACAAACCCTGCCAACCCTACAAACCCTATAAAGCCTACAAACCCTACCAACCCTACAAAGCCTATAAAGCCTACAAACCCTACAAACCCTGCCAACCCTACAAAGCCTACAAAGCCTACAAACCCTACAAACCCTGCCAACCCTACAAAGCCTACAAAGCGTACCAACCCTACCAACCTGACAAAGCCTACCAACCCTACAAACCCTGCCAACCCTACCAACCCTTCAAAGCGTACCAACCCTACCAACCCGACAAAGCCTACCAACCCTACAAACCCTGCCAACCCTACAAAGCCTACAAACCCTACACACCCTACAAACCCTACACACCCTACCAACCCTACCAACCCTACAAATCCTACAAACCCTACAAATCCTTCAAACCCTACACACCCTACAAACCCCACAAACCCTGACATCACAGGTAATTCTTAAACAATGAACAACCACTTCCTGCTGAAGATTACGTAAACATAAAAGTAATCGCTGCACTCGGGGACACTACAGCCAAGTGACACTGTGTTTTAGTTTTAGTGACCTTGTTGAGTTACAGCTGTGTGCGATACTGCATATTTTGGTATCAATCCGCTACCAAGTAAACATGGGCCAGATCGCCGATACTGAAATCGATACCGATACTTTTCAATAAATAAGGTGGATGCTCATTGAATTGCTAAATCTCAATTAATTTTCATGACCATAAGTGTTTTTTGTAATGTTTCCTTTTTTATTATTAGGTAGTTAAAACCCAGGACATAATTAGCACAAAGTTTATAATTAAATAAAAAATGCTTTATTATCATTTTTTTAGAAACATGTAAAATAAAAAGTGCCGCAAACCAGGAAACAAATGAAAACAAACAAGTACTGTTGAGAAACTATAATACTAAAATTACAATTAAAATCCTCAACAACAAACACAACAACTGGTGAAAATATAAATATATGTAAACAACCCCTAAAGCGTCTAAGTCACGTGACGGCGCAGCATCTAAACACAAGAGGGGGGAGGAGCAAAGTGTGCCTGCGCTGACACAGGAGCGGCGAGTCCGGCGACCTGGCTGTTGGTCTTTGCTGAAGCACAGCATTGCAAACAAGAGCAGAACTGAAAGTAAAGAATCGACCAGGCTAGTATCGATCTGATACCGATGCTGACTTGGTATCGATACAATCGATATTTGGATCGATCCGCCCAGCACTCCTGAGTTATCTGACACTGGTTAGCTAACATTAACCCAGTGGTGCCACCTTCTGAACTGGCACAAGTGGGCGCTAAACAGGGCTCCGTGCTGTATATATGTATATATATGTTAAGAAATAAAGAGAGAGAGTTTTAAGAACGGTATAAAAATGATGTTTTTCTGTGTGGATGGTGTGAAGACATTTCATTGTCCATAAACCTGCGGTGAAGTCCTTTCTCTGGTTTACAAACTGAGTACGTGTTATCTCCTGCAAGGGCCAACAAGGGCCAGCGCTGATCCTGTTTACTCCACACACAGCAGACTTTCCCAGGGCTCAGCCTTTTGTAGTGCTTGGTTAAATCATGTCTTCACAGCTGTAGTGAATGAAAGCCTGGCAGGAGTTATTTTTATTCTCTTTACTAAACCAAAGTGAAGGAAGAACAACCCCCTTCCGACTGCTGCAACAAGCAGAGTCCCCTGAGGGCTACAACCCAGGCAGTGAAACAAAGAGGAATATTTAAAAAAAACAAAAAACGCTGAAATGAGAATAACTCAGGAATCTGAAAGCACGTCGGACTCCAAAGGTAAAGTGTTGCACTAGCAGCCATCGAGCTGCTGTAATTAGGTCAGGTGAGAGGCTGGGAAAAAGTTTTAACTTTCTGGACACTTTTATTTTCCTCGGTCTCTTTCCCGGGGTGCTTCCTCTGCCAAATTCCAATATAAAGGGAATCCAGCCTTACCCTTAGCACAGTCTCCCTTTGTTGTACAACACAGTCCACACTGCGCTGGAAACAAAACACGACGCTGCGGTGACTCATCTCAGTTTTGCCCGTCCCATCACTAGCACATTTGTCTTCTCTCTTTGGCGTGGAGCAGCCATCTTGCCCAGAAGCAGATATTCACGTGTCCAAGGATGCTGGGTATCCACGTAGTTGCCCTTTGGGGCTAAGCATCAGGCATGTGCTCGGCATCGTTATCCTAGATGTAATGGGAACAGACCACGAAGCAGCTGGATCAAAGTCCTCTCCGTCCACGCCTCGGCTGCCTCTTTAGTGTCCAGAGTGGGATGTAAGGTGTCAGGCTGCCGCCAGTCGTTTGTGGAAGATGTGTCCAGTCGGGCAGTCGGGGGCGTGGGTGTCCAGTCTGTATATTCAGGCAGCTGGACACAACATGTTGATCATCATTACATGGTGCTTCATTTGTTTCTTGATCTTAGACAATGTGTGCGTCTGGCCCGTCTCGACTACCTTCAGGCACTGCGGCCCTCGTCTCCTCCAGACAGCCCTCGCTGTAATGCGACTAATTGGACTGGCCAACAGAGAGCATGCTGTATCTTCTGTGACAGGACCCCCACATACCCATCCACAAAATATGCTAAGAAAATGCTGTCACTTAATTAGCAATAAGGTTTGACCGATTAGGACAGCTCATTTACCGACTGGACAAAAACGGTGTCACATGTCGGGCACTAATCACAGCCTGCACGTGCGCATGTGGATGGTGATGTTATCGCTCTTGACCATTGTGCATGGGGAAATTGGCTGACCTTAATTGCAGTAATTTCGTTAGTAGTTACAGTGTATGACGTGCTGGCTGGACTGTTGCAATCTGTCACCCACACTGTCCATTGTCCAATCAAAATGCTGCTCTCGATAAGTGGCCCATGGCCAAGCCAGCACAGCTAACCAGACAAATGCTATCATTAAGTAATCAAACCAGACTAGCAGTCTGTACTTGCAGGGTCCAAATCATTAGGCTTTATGACAGAAACACTAATGCTTGATAGAGTCTGGGGAAGATGTCCAGTCCAGACTGGCAGACAGGGATTGTGCATTGTCTCCCCTTTACAGCAGCAGGCCAATGGAAAACGACAGGGACGTTCAAGGTCTAGTTAAGCAGCTACTACCATACCTTTAAGTGAGCTACAGTGAACTGCAGTGGTGCTATTATGCCACATTTTCAGAAGGAAACAAGCAGAGTTCTCCATTTTTATGCTATTTTCATGCTATTACACCATTTTCAGAGTGCTGAGGTTGTTTTCACTAGGTTCTTTCCAGACCTGCTGAATCAAGAAAGCAGTTAGACAGAACCCGCCTGGCAACATTTGGAAGGCTAAACAATCACAAAAAGCAGCACATCATGCACAAAACAGCGTCATCGACATCTATCAGTTTGGAAGAGCCGACTCATGATGAACTCGAATAATAAATGGTAAATGTAAATGGCCTGTATTTATATAGCGCTTTACTAGTCCCTAAGGACCCCAAAGCGCTTTACATATCCAGTCATCCACCCATTCACACACACATTCACACACTGGTGATGGCAGCTACATTGTAGCCACAGCCACCCTGGGGCGCACTGACAGAGGCGAGGCTGCCGGACACTGGCGCCACCGGGCCCTCTGACCACCACCAGTAGGCAACGGGTGAAGAGTCTAGCCCAAGGACACAACGACCGAGACTGTCCAAGCCGGGGCTCGAACCGGCAACCTTCCGATTACAAGGCAAACTCCCAACTTTTGAGCCACGATCGCCCCAACGGACCAGTTGCAGGAACCAAAATATGCTAAGAATTGCACTGGGAGACACACAAAAGTGGAGGATCTATCGGTTTTGTAAGGAATGAAAAGATGAGAGGTAAGTGTGCTAGCCTAACTATTAGCCTAAAAATCCATCATCAGTATTATATGAATCATGATAAAACACACCAAGTATGTTTTGGTTCCTGCAACTGGTCCGTCAGGTTATTGTCTCCCCAGAAACACTTCCCTTGTGCTTTTGGACATCTGTCTCCACTTTCTTTTTTGTGTGCTTTTGCAGCGTTTTTCTTATTGCTGCTCTTTTCTTCAGTTGCAGTCCATTTGTCCTCTCGGGGCCACTGTATGATTGCGACCATTCAGTTATATGGAAAGTCTTCATTGATGTCACAGCACAGGGCAGCAGTTTGATCTTTTTTGGTGCACACAGTCAGACTTGTTTTTGTAGCCCGCTGTTGGCCCATAAAACCCTGTGTTGACCAGGTGCTGTGAATATGCACCATGCCTGCCACAGGACACATCTGTGTGCTTAAATACTTTATACATAAGGCACCTTTATTTCACTGAAGGAGCTGAACTGGCACAGTGTGAGCGCAGAAATTACATACAATTGTCTTTAGTCTGTAAAGTTTTCATTTCATTAATAGATGGTTTAAACCAACTTCTTACTTCAGACTGAGTCGATCAATTTGCATGTAAACATTTGTCATCTCGAAAACATAAATAAAAAAGTGAACAGATTTAAATTTGGGGGTTCTTTCAAAGCAGCTAGTGTTCGATAGAGTCTGTAAAAGTGATACTGCCTCTTGTTTGGAACACAGTAATAAAACTTAATAATGAGTTGAATTCAAAGACACATTTTTCATTGTGCTGCTCTCTCAAACCCAACACCACTCTAACTACAGCCAATCAGACGAACAAACAAACAAGCCCCGCATGCAGACCAATAACAAGTCATCTATCCTCAATTTTCCCTCTCCCCCTTTCACCAGAATGCCTTTCTTCCCCTTTTTTCCTCTCCTCTGGGCAATCTCCAACTCCTCATATACATCTGTACAAATTGATTTCCTCTTTACAAGGGAAGATAATGACTGTGGCGACAGAAATACCTGTAAGTGAGGGATAATTACACTGTGAGACACCACCCGCTGAGTTTCTTTCTCCAAGCTCCCAACAACATGAATTTTAAGCTTCGATGGCACTCAGCGGCGTCACACCAATAAGGGCCAGGATTTGATTAAAATTATAGTTCTTTTGCTTCTGCTTCATCTATTAAGATAGGAATCTTGTTCAGGACATTTTTATATACATGTAAAGAGGGGCTGGTACAATTTAACATTTCTCCCCTGCTGTTAGACATAAAAGCGAACAAGGTGGGGTCTGTAAGCTACCTGCACAAAGCTGCTCGTAACAATTGTACCACGGTCCTCCTGCGCTGCTGTGCTCTCTGCAGCTGTGGGCGAGGTGCTGTTGGACCGATGCAGGCACAAAGCCTGGGTCAGTGGAATCGCATTTTTAACACTTAAGAATTTGACATCAGCAGCTGCATCTTGGGACTGATTGATATCATAATGGGAACGCACTTTCAACTGCTTTACTTGTTATGACACATTTAAGAAACTTGAAGGCCAGTACACTGTAGGACAATCCAGGGACAACATCACAGCACCTACAGGCCACTGGTGGACTTTTCTCACAGCATCCACCCGATACACAGAGAAACAAGCTAATATGTTGTAGTGTCGTTTCTCTGGATGTATTATTATTACAATGTAAAGCGCCTTGAGGTGACTGTTGCGGTGATTTGGTGCTGTGTAAATAAATCTGACGGGACGGGGATGAGTTCCTGCCCCAAGTGGAGGAGTTCAAGTATCTCGGGGTCTTGTTCGCGAGTGATGGGAGAAGGGAGCCGGAGATCGACAGACGGATTGTGGCTGCAGCTGCAGTAATGCGGACGCTGCACCGGTCCGTCGTGGTGAAGAGGGAGCTGAGTGTAAAAGTGAAGGTCACAATTTACCGGTCGATCTACGTCCCTACCCTCACCTATGGCCACGAGCTGTGGGTAGTGACCGAAAGAACGAGATCGCAAATACAAGCAGCAGAAATGAGCTTCCTCCGAAGGGTGGCTGGCCTCTCCCTTAGAGATAGGGTGAGAAGTTCGGCCATCCGGGAGGGGCTCAGAGTAGAGCAGCTGCTGCTCCACATCGAAAGGAGCCAGCTGAGGTGGTTCGGGCATCTGACAAGGATGCCCCCTGGGCGCCTCCTGGGTGAGGTGTTCCAGGCATGTCCCACCGGGAGGAGGCCCCGGGGCAGACCCAGGACACGCTGGAGAGATTATATCTCTCGGCTGGCCTGGGAACGCCTTGGTATTCCCCCGGACAAGCTGGAGGAGGTGGCTGGGGAGAGGGAGGTCTGGGCCTCTCTGCTTAGGCTGCTGCCCCCGCGACCCGGCCCCGGATAAAGCGGATGAAGATGGATGGATGGATGGATGGTTTCTGCTGACACTCTGGAGAGACTAGTTGTGCTAGGAAGATAACATGGATCCATAGATTGTATTAGACTTTATGTAGCAAGACCACAAAGTGTGGAAGTAAAAGACAAAATACTGAAGGAGAAGAAAGAAATATGGGAACACTATGTACACGAGAATATAATAAATAATAAATAAGGCTGGAAGGGCTATGGAAAATGCACATCTGCCAAAATATTTCACAAAAAAAGACGTCAACATGATAAATACCAAATGGCAGAAACAGAATACAGGTTTGATTAAAAGACCAATGTGACGTCGTCCAATGGTGTTGAAGTGGAAACATCTTTGAGGGTCTGTATCTCACAGCAAACCATATCATTGTCACATGATTCAGTTCAAATACTCCAAAGGTGTCATTTGTGATATCTGCCCTGCTGCCAGCCTTCAGTACGTATCTCAGGAATCTGATATCTGATAAGAGGACTTTCCTTCACTGATGAAGATTCATTCATCATATGGTGTCATGTGACTTTGATTGTAGCCTGGTGCAGGACCGTCTGGTCCGGCTGTAATTTATAGTGATGCTGTTGCTAAATGGGCAAAGTATGCTTGATTAATGACTGCCATCTACCTGCACAGTGGATTTACTGGCAGCTCAAAGAACTACATGCTACGTGCATATGTCTATACCCAGTATCTACAGCTCTGTGGCCTTAATAGAATCACCAATGAATCTAACAGTTTTTGCACTGTGGGAGAAAGAAACCCACACAGGTATGGGTTTGCCCTGAGGTGTGTGTAACCCCTACAACACCATCACCTAAAGTGTGGTCCAGACATGCTGGGCCTCATCCATGCCTTCGTCCATGCCTCTGCGACACACGTGATCAGGTGAATGCATCATTTTGTATCTGGTCTCAGTATGTTCTCATGTTCATGCTGAATCCACGCTGGCTTTGAAGCATCCCATCTGTCTTTTATTGTTTTTCTATTGTGTTTGATCCCTGATTATCACTGTGAGTTATTAAGTTCAATTTGTTATTGTACAAATGATGAAATGAATGTGTTCAAACAACATTTGAATTGGTGACAAAAGCTTCAACTTCTACAGTGATTATCTCCTCTCATTAGTCAACCTTTCTCAAATCAAAATCAAAAGCGCCTCCTTGCTTTCACTTTTTTTCCCTCCTTAAAAGTCATCAAACAGGCATTGAGTACAAGCCCTAAACTTCTAAAACAAGCTTCTTCTAGCAAGTGGAAGGAGGAGAAAAAAAGCACAATAGGTGGAAACAAATGAGAAAGGACAAGTTTCTATATTCTGAAGTAAGAGCTAAAAGGTATGCAGATGTCTCCTCATTCCTCTCCTTCCCCGGTGACAGGTATGTCAGGGCTCTGAAAGCCCTTGCAGTATAATTACACGCCATCCTATCTCCCCCCCAGCAAAGTAGGTGTTGCTCGAAAAGGAGCATCGTGCTATTAGATCCCTTCGACTAAAGGAAGGGAAACCCAGGGGAATCGCATCTTTAACAAAGCCCATCTCCTTTGCCTTTAAATATCTCTAGCACCCCCACCCATCCCTCTGAGCCTTGCTATCTGTTTCTCCGCCCAAAGAAGAACTTGTCTTCTCTATATGTGTGTGTGTGTGTGTGTGTGTGTGAGTGTGTTAGCGTGTAAAACAAGGCACTGGTTTAAAATAGAATAGAGAATCATATTTACAGCCTGGTACAAAAATGTGGAGGTAAAGTGGAGCCAGGTCTGTGTGCCTGTGGTCAGTGTAACTGTAGTAGTTTATTGCACAGTTACTTATTTACTCGTTTTAGCAGGTATGTGCACCCATGCTGTTTATGAATGCAGCTCGCTAACACAGTATTCAGCCTCACATACAGCTCGCTCCTACAGCCTCTCTCTTTGCTGTGTACCTAGCATCACAGCACTACCTTTTTCATCTGTCCCATGTCTCCTTTGCTATTGCATTAAATACCTTCAGAACAACATCTCATAGCCTGTGTTTTATTCTCCTACATGTCTGTCCCAGCATGCTCCAGTCACCTCCCTCACACACTCTACCAGTCCACTCTTTCCCTCCTGACATCCACCCTGCTGGGCGCACACAATGACTACATTCAACATCAACTCTTTGATTTCCGGCTTTAAACTAATGATCCCGTCTGATTTTTTTCGACTCCATGTCTCTTCTACACCGAGGTTTGAATCTGCCTCCGGTGCTCCTGGCCTCCGTCCACATTGTCTCCTACACTCCTTCTCTCCATCATGTCAGCCAGCTTATCATCCATAGTCCCTACATTTAAGGTCCCCACTGTCACCTCCAAGCCTACATTTCTTCAGCCTTGCTGCCTCTAAACACGTCTTCCCCTCTTTCTTCTTTCATTGTCAACACTTTCCACTGACACCCTGCTCACTGGTAGAAACAAACTAGCTGCCATCCCAGTTCACTAATCAGAGTAAATCACCAACAAAGGGAAGAATAAATTAGTTACTAAATAACCAAAGTTTTCATATGAAAACTATTAATTTTGAAAAAGGAACAGTGCAAATGTTTCCAGGGAAGCATTCAGCATCTGTGTGATGTGAAGGACAGATACAAGGCAATTTGATGTAAAACTATAAATGTTAACATAACGTTCAGTGGAAATATTATAACAGTGTTTTTATTCCACTGATGAGTGAATGCTGCTGCTGTCAGGGGACTTTATTCTGTTAGTTTTATTATTATTTCTAATGACTGACTGTGTTTCTATCTCTTTGACAGCGATCGTTATACTCTGTACGTCTATGGGGTTATTTTATGCTTTATTCCATATGGTGATTTTGGTATTTAATTGCTTGTAAAGTGATCTTGATTGTCTTGAATGTACCTGTGAATAAAGGTTTCTCCCTATATCATGATTATATTCATTAAATGTACATATCTATATGCATGTGCTGCACGCATGCATATGAAAAAGAGTTTAACATGATGCACAGATTAACATGAAGGGTAAAAACATGTTCTAATTAACTGCTGCTGCACAGAAACCTCAGTAAGAATAGATTTTTCAGTATTTACACGTTATTGCTCGGTGATGTAATCAAAGTATTTTGTAAGTTTTAAAAATATTTTAGAGCCACAGCTGGAGGAACCTCAGACAGACGATGTCAGTGGAAGGTTTTAGCACACTGAGATATGTAATGATATAATTTTACTGGATGTTAGCTCATCTCTTCAGTTTTCTAATTCAGTCAGAATCATCCTCAACAAAAATATAAGGCTGCACAAAACCTGCGTGTGTTAGGCGCTCTGCTAACCTAAGTAGGTCAAACTATCTGCGAAGAACGCAACTCCACAAACTTTCCATCGTCAACGCCTTTACAGGCGTGCGTGGGGTGGGGGTGGGGGGGTATCACTTGTCACAAACTTGACACTTCTCTCCCTTTCCAGAGGAGGAGGAGGAGGAGGAGGAGGTGAGGGAGAAAAGAAAGAAAAGAAAAAAACTCCAAAGGACTGCTTCGTTGTTCTGAAGTTTCCCACCCTTCTCTGCATTGCCTATCATTGCTACTGAAATCAACACTTACCTTTTCAATGACAACCTGGCAAATTGCCAGACATTAAGGGGAAGTGCATGAGGCCTGGAGTTTGTGTGTGGATGCAGGCTTGTTGTTTGTGTGTGTGGGTGCGGTGGGGAGGGTGACTGTCTAATGCCTGGTCCCAGGGGCAGGAGGCAGGATGCTAAAATAGCTTCATGCCTGCGCCTGCTCCGGAGCAGGATGGAGTTTTGGTTAAAAGGTTCCTGCTTTTTTTCCAGCCCTGTGAAAACACGAGCAGGTTTCATCTTTAGGGACCCCATTACAAGGCGCGGTGAAATTATCTGAACTAGATTAAACCTGCTGTGCTCTCAGACAAAACGATCCGTACAAGAACAGCTGGAGAGGAAAACGCTAAATCCCACAAAACCACCCTCTTTGCATTTTTCCAAACAGGAAGAAAAGGGACAGCGTATGTGTGTAGTAATGCATTTGAGTGCAATAAGCTGCAAAAATGACAAAATAGCCACGGCCAACTGCTCTTCTTCCAAATTTCCTTACATCTCACAGTAGTGCAGAAACACCTGTACAAGGAGAGCAGAATCCCACGCCTGTAACAGAGTGTGAGATGCAGGCTTTAACCTGAGAGGAGGTTTTTGCAGTGTTTGGGACTCCTCTGATGTTTTTCACGATCCACAGACAGAATAGGGGAAGCTACCAGATTGCAGCAGAGCTCGGTGGAGAAATAATCACTGCCACAGCAAATTCATCTGTTCCGCGATAACGGTACATTTCAAAGAAGTTGTCCAACACCTCAACTCTGAAATGTTCTCTTATATACTGATAACTACAGCACTATGGCCATTTGTGTATTTGCTCAAAAAACTTTTTCTATATGTATGGAAATTTACCGAAGACCAGCACGTAGCTAGAGACAAGGAAAAGAAAGCATTACATTTGAAACGATGACCAAAAAGAACATGGATGCTGAGAAATCGCTGTAACGGATTCATGCTTTGCTCCGTTCGATAAACGGCGGGTGTAACGAGTGTGCATACGGGTGAATACAAGCTTGGAAAGAAAAGCTTCTGGACTTCTTTGAAGACGTTTCACCCCTCATCAGAGAAGGTTACCTCGCAGCCCGTTGTTCATTCAGTGGGCTGGTTTGAGTCATTGTGCAAAGGTCTGTTTATAAGGTTGGAGACCTGCAGTCAGCTGAGACTGAAGAAGATACCTGGTGACGAAACGTTTCTCCCACTGAAAATGTCCAGATGAACAGAATCAACCTTTTGGGATCTCACCCGAGAAGTTTCAGGCTTCGTCCACACTCAGACGGCGCTTTTGGTCAAGGAAAACAGAGCTTTTTGAAAATGTTCTCCAAAGTGGATAGATTTGAAAACGTTGTTTCCGTGTCACAGTGTGGACTGTTTAAATGGAGGCTTTGGAAAACCTGACCAATTTTAGTCATGTGATGCACTCATGTGACCAATTAAACTAAGATAGCAGAGGGAGGCTCCAAACAGCTTTTCTTCAACTTCTTTAACTCTCACTCACTTTTGCAACTTTGTGCTTTTGTGTTACTCACAGAAGCAACTCCACCTCATTGTTAGTCCATTTAAAAAACGTTTTCCTCGACGTTTCAAAGAGCAGGGAAAGTAAATAAACGGCAGACAGAAATAACGCAGGTTGAATTGTCTTGCATTTCATGCATGCTCAGTACAAGAACATAAGCATTTTCAGTGTGGATTAAAACAATTGAAAATGATAGCGTGCAGCATTTTTAGACAAAAACACTGCTTTGAAAATTATCTGGATTAGTGTAGACGTAGCCTGAGAGTATCTCTGGCAGGGCCAGGGACCCCCTATAGAGATTGACGGACCACGTGACTTTCGTGCATTGCATGCCGGGAACTCGTGGCAAAACAATCCAAGTACCACATCAAACTTAAACATTTGCAGCACCGCAAAACGTTTATTCTCCGGTTCCAATACCTTGTTGCTTTTTCTTTGCTGCACAAAAAGGTTATGTACAAAACAAAGGAGAACAATGCCGGTCCGTATAAAGACAGACTTGATGAAAAGTCAAAGAAAAGATACGAGGAAAAAAATCAAAGGAGTGAAAGGGTCAGACCCTTACGAGCACACAGAGTGGACAAAAGACGTTAGCGTGCTGCCCAACTTTCACCACGCTCATATTTATAAT